>NW_024344374.1:1392143-1495768 GCF_902729225.1 Pteropus medius
CTTCCTTCCTTCCTTTTTCTTTCTCTCTCTCTTTTCTTTCTTTCTTTTTTTCTTTCTTTTTTTTATGGCTGAGTGATAATCCATTGTATATATATACCACGTCTTCTTTATCAACTCATCTTAGGTTGCTTCTATAGCTTGGCTATTATAAATAGTGCCACAGTGAATGTAGGGGGTTGCATATATCTTTTCAAATTAATGTTTGGTTTTCTTCAGATAAATACCCAGAAGTGGGATTGTTGGATCAGAAGCTTCTATTTTTAATTTTTTGAGGAAACTCCAAACCATTTTTCCATAGTGGCTGTACCAATTTGTAATCTCATCAACAGTGCTCAAGGTTTCCCTTTCCTCCGCATTCTAGCCAACACTTGTTTTTTGATTTATTGATGATAGCCATTCTGACATGAGGTAATATCTTAATGTGATTTAACTTGCCTTTCTCTGATGTTTAGTGATGTTGAACACCTTTTCTCATGTCTTTTTGTTTGCTTTGAAGAAATGTCTATTCAGGTCCTCTGCCCATTTTTTAATTGGATTTTTTTTTTGGTGTTGAGTGATATGACTTTTTAAATTTTTGGATATTAACCCCTTACCAGATATGTCATTGGCAAATATCTTCTCTCATTCAGAAGGCTGTCTTTTCCTTTTCTTGATTCCTAACAATTCCTAACATTTTCTTCTGTTTCTCCTGCCTAAGGAGATATATCAGAAAAAATAACACTAAGCAATGTGAGAGAGTTTACTGTCTCTCACATTGCTTAGTATAGTTTGATATCAGTTAGTGCGATACCTCTGACTTTGTTCTTTCTTAAAGTTACAGTGGCTATTTAGGATCTTTTATGGTTCATGTAAATTTTAGGATTATTTATTCTAGCTCTGTGAAAAATGCCATTGGTATTTTGATAGGGATTGTATTGAATCTATAGATTGCTTTGGGTAGTACGGACATTTTAACAATATTAATTGTTCCTACCCATGAGCATGGTCTATGTTTTCATTTATTTACATCTTCTTCAATTTCTTTCTTCAATGACTTATAATTGTCCAAGTGTCCAAGTACAGGTCTTTTACCTTCTTGGTTAAACTTATTCCTAGGGGTTTTTTGTGTGTGTGTGATGCAATTTTAAATAAGATTGTTTTCTTAATTTCTCTTTCTGCTAGTTCATTATTAGTGTATAGAAATGCAACTGATTTCTGAATATTAATTTTGTATCCTGCTATTTTACTGAATTCATTTATTAGTTCTAACAGTTTTAGGGTGGAATCTTTAGGGTTCTCTATATATATTATCATGTCATCTGCAAATAATGACAGTTTTACTTCTTCCTTTCCAATCTGGATATCTTTTATTTTCTTTGTCTGGTGGCTATGGCTAGGACATCCAATACTAAGTTGAATAAAAGTAGTGAAAGTGGACATCCTGTCTTGTTCCTGATCTTAAGGAAAACTTTTAGCTTTTACCTGCTGAGTATGATGTTAGCTATGGGTTTGTCATATATGGCCTTTAGCTGTGGGTTTGTCATATATGGCCTTTATTACGTTGAGGTACGTTCCTTCTATTCCCACTTCGTTGAGTGTTTTTATCATAAATGCATCTATTGATATGATCATATGATTTTTATCTTTCAATTTTTTATGTGGTGTATCCCATTACTTGATTTGAGAATATTAAACCAAACTTGGATCCCAGGAATAAATCCAACTCGTTGATGGTGTATGACCCTTTTAATGTACTGCTCAATTTGGTTTGCTTATGTATTGTTGAGAATTTTTATATCTATGTTCATCAGGGATATTGGCCTATAATATTTTTGTAATGTCTTTGTCTGGTTTTGGAATCAGGGTAATGGTGGCTTCATAAAATGAGTTTGAGAGCCTTTCCTCCTTTTGAATTTTTTGGAATAGTTTGAGAAGAATAGGTGTAAATTCTTCTTTGAATGTTTGGTAAAATTCACCTGTGAAGCCATCTGGTCCAGGACTTTTGTTTTTTGGGAGTTTTTTGATTACTGATTTGATTTTGTTAGTAGTAATTGGTCGGTTCAAATTGTCTGTTTCTTCCTGGCTCAGTTTTGGAAGATTGTATGTTTCTAGGAATTCATCCATTTCTTCCAGATTGTCCAATTTGTTGGCATATAATTGCTCAACAATTTTTTTTTCAATTAAAGTTTAAAACTAAAAACAGTAAAACTATGAACTGCAAGGTATAATTGTTTAGTAACTGTATATTTTAGTTCGAATTATGGGGGAGAAAAAATATTTTCCCTATACTCTTCTAGGTTCTTGGCTAAGACACCCTCATAATAGAGAAAGATTAATAGGAGAAAAACAAAAAAGTTTAATAACATGTATACTTCCCATGTACATAAGAGATATCCAGGAAAAGTGAATAGCTCTCCAAAATCACCCAAGCCACCTTAAATACCATATGCAGCTAAAGACGAAGGATTGGGATTGGGGAACCACTTTTGGGGGGTTACCAGGAAAGCACAGTAAACAAGAGTATGGTTGTTATACAGAGTTGTTGATACCTTCTTCACTGATGAGTTTCTAGAAATTTGGTCATTTCCTTTTCCTGGTATAGCATGGGAAATATCTTTATAAATGGAGATTTCCCTTATACATGTGTCTCTTACACAAGGGTAACTTCTATCTGGTTATCAGAGCTTCTCCTGTGTCTGCTGTTTCTTTAAAGATAATTAGTTTAAAATAACCAATATGCCAAAGAGGGATATTTTGGGGTAACAAATTCTGCTTCCCTTCAATGCAAATCATTCATTGAATTCTTTTTTTCAAACATACATTTAATTATTAAAAATTAAATTTATTCTTTTTAATTATTGTTTTGAAACTAAGGATAAATTAAGAAAAATTATTATTACTGAAAAAAATTTCATTATCTAAAGAAGTGAGTTAAAAATAATCTGTTCTAGGTGTCAAACATGTCACATACACTATTTGTAACCTTGCAAAGTGCTATTCTTCATTTAATAATCATGATGCAATGTCTCAGATGAGGACACAGGTGCTCAGAGGGCTTACGTAAGCTACATAAGGTCCCACAGCTAGTAGTTTGCTGAGCTGGTTATCAAACCCACATTTGTCTGCTTCAGAGCCCAAGATTGCAACCCGTGTCAGAATGTTTGAGATGCTAACAAGAAAGGCAAAGAATAAAAAATAAAAATTGAGGTGCTTCAGGCTCCTTTTGAAAAAAGAGCCTTGCTTCAGGGAAGCTCATTACTTTTGCTACGAACTTCAACTCCTAAGATTGTAAATTATCTCTACCAATACTCTCCTAAACAATCACCCAGAGGCCTTCTGAAAGAGTTTATGCACCTTCCCATAGGAAACAATTTATTTTCCTTACCCAGGAGAAAAAAGTCCATTAAGTTTCTAAATAAGACATTTTTTCCCCTATTCCCTGGTTGCTTTAATAGATATTTAATTTTTTTTCTAAATAATATTACAGAAATATAGAAGATCCATTTTCAGAGTTTAGAAGAGGCTACAACGATAAACCTAATGGGCTCTTTCAGAAGGTTGATACCTGAAGGCATTGGTACTCACTCCATATTAATGTGCCTTGACATTTACTTTCTAGAGAGGTTCCAACATTCACAGTGTTTTTAAATGCAAAACTGCTCTCAAGCCACAACTTTTAATTCCACTGTGACATTATCCTTTCCTTTTACCTGAAGTCATGAACGAGTTGTGCTTAGCAACACATGAAGAAAACTGCTGATATCTGAAAAGGACTGGTAATAGAATCAGAATTTTAATGCTAGATGTGTTGAGATCAGGTTACTGAAGTCTTTCCTCTGGCAAAAGTTCAACTAGGACTTTCAGTGAAAGGTCTCCTTATAGAAGGATTTACATCCTAGGAAGGCACTTGTGTGACAACAGAAGGAGCAGCGGGAAGAAGAAATGATAAGAATTCAAACTTAAACATTCATTAAGGGAATATTATATGTCATGAAGGTTCTTATACTGCCATCTTCATAATAATGTAAATAAGTTTTATTCATCTCTATTTTATAGGTGGGGAAACTGTTCTTAGCAGAGAGGCTAAGGGACTTGCCCGAGGCCTCATAACTAGAAAGTGACAATGGGTATGCAAACCCAAATGTCTTGAGTTAGGGATCTTCCTACTATGCTACAGCTGCCTCCCACACCATGGCCACTTCTATTCTCAAAATGACATGATGAAGTTATGAAAAATGCAGTGGTTAAGAGCATGGACTCTGGGGTCAGACAGCTTGGGTCTAGATGCCAATCTTGCCACTTAATAGCTATGTGAAGGTGGGCAAATTATTACCTCATAAAGCAGTGACAGTAATGCTTCCCATATATTCCATTATTCCTACAATTTCTTCCTTTTACTATTATGTTAAGACATAAGACTAGTACTAGCTAATGAAATGCAACCAAAAGAATGTGTGTATTTATGGGCTGAAGCAGTGAAAATCCATAGGTAATTATTCAATTTTTTCTTCTCTCTGAGAAGCTGAAAGACCTCACTTTATACAGGTTGCAGCTAAAATATCTCCAAGCTTCCATAAGCCTAGATACTTGAATGGAGCAGACACTACCATCCCACCTCTCCCCAACTGGGCTAACTGTTGTTTCATAATACTGTGAAGGAGAAATAAACCATTGTTCTTTAAACCACTTAGAATTGACAGTAAATTTGTCACAGCAGCATAATCTAGTCTGTCAAGACTATTTTGTTATACTTCTTTTCCTAATCTCTAAAATAGTGATAAAAATTGAAAAATAAAAGTGATAGAAGTTTTTACTTAATAGAATTATTGTGAGGATAAAATGAGAGTTTTACAGGCTACACATGAATATACTGTGAAACTAGCAAAAGGGAGGAGGAAAGAGTTGAATATTATGGCAATCTTGGTGAAGGAAAATGGAGTATATGGTCTTCACAGATTCCTCACCAGCAAATACAATGTTCTGCTACTTCTCACCTCTAAATTTTTCATCGACCTCTAAATTCAGTTATTCAATTGTCTGACCCTAATTCATTGGCGACTATTTCCGTGTCGAACACTGTGTTAGGAGCTAACCTCAAAAGCAGGCCATAAGAAGGGGCAATATGGATTTTCTCTAAATCCAAACTGAGAACAGGGTATACATTTTCCGGGAATGGACAGAATATGGTTTGGAGAACCTTGACATAGTCTCTCCTTCCTACCTTTGAAGAAGCCATAAATGAAACTCTCCAAGTAGGAGTCCAGGGAAGCAAGTGATAGCCATGAGATGGCCCTTTGGGAGAGGAACAGCATGTCATTTTTGCTTTAGTACTCTTTTCAAATATCTTTCTACATCTTGCAACTAGCTGAGAGGGAGTAAGGGAGCAAAGCTGTCAGACCGGCAGCATCTTAATTATGGAGATTAGAAATATTTTATGCAATTGACACAGCCTCTTCTAAATTACATAGTATTAGGGAAAATGACTCTGTCTACTGCCAGTGAGAAAAGAAGAAAGGAGCTCTAGGAAAAAAACAGGTAGATTTTGACAGTTTGTCCAATAAAATGATAATAGTTGGGGGTGGGGGATTACTTTAAGAACCAGGCTAATGCTACAAGTTTCATGGCCAAACACAAATCTCTTAACAGGACTTGAAGGGAGCTGGGGATCACTGTAGCCAAGCTTCAAATTACTAGTCTGGCCAGACCTCACAGCCTCCTTTACCTCTCCTTTTCCTTCATTTTGTTCTGCAGCATCACACTGAGACAGGCTATTGGATCACTTGGAAAGTAAGCTGGCGGTCAAATCAAGCTTGATTCCCAGGTAATCTATGTCCTTTGCTCAACTGAAGAACTATCAGTTAGTAACCCCGAAGTGGTACCTTGGTATTCTCAAAAAGTTCAATGACCTCTCATGGCTTAGTAGTTTCCTGCCATGCATAGGAGCAATGGATCCTATAAGAATTGAGACCTGTTCAGAGCATCCTGAAGACTGAATGCTTTGGGCAGAATATGGAAGACTCCCATTCATCACACTTAGGCATTATTTTGCTGAACTGGGGAGCAGAGTTGATGAGTAGGGACAACAGCTTTAGCACCTACTCTTTTTATTATTTAATCTCTTCCTCTAGACCTCCCTGTAAGGTGTCACCACAGTGATCTTTTTAAAGCAAAAAGCTCTCTCTGTTACCTCTTTGCTCCAAGTCTTCTGCTCTTCTACTGTGTAGGAGGTACAAACTCCAAGGCCCATGATGCTGGGGTAATGTAGACATGAGAGGCTGGCTCCTGTCAGAGGAGACTTCAGAGTGTTGGGAACTGTGGCAAACTGGAGAGCTCGTGGCAAGATCTCCCACCCTGTGTGCTCTTCTTACAATGTGACGTTGTTATCTTTCTTGTTGTGAGTGGATAGCAGTGGCATCTATGGTCTCTTCCCTTGCATCTGAATGAGTTTGTGACTGTAGCAAAAGTCACACTATCTGCTTTCTGAGGTGGGGCTATAAAAGGTAATGCAGTGTTAACCTGGTCCTTTTGGAACCCAGCCACCATGCTGCCAGGAAGCCTGGGTTACACAGACAGGCTCCATGTAAGTGTTCTGGCTGATAGCCAGCAGTCAGCATTAGTCACCAGGTATATGAGTGAGGAAATGAGATGACTTTTGCCCCATCCGCTGTCTGACTAAAACCACGGGAGAGCCTCCAAGTGAGAACTGCCAGTTTACCTGAGCCTTCTCAGTCCCCAGAACTGTGAGAGATGATAATATCTAATTGTTGTTGTTTTAAGTCACCAAGTTTTACTTTGATATGTGATACAACAATAGACAACTGGAACATCCAACAGACCACATTTATTTCTAAGCCTAAACTTTTGCTTATGTCATTTTTATACCTAAAACTATATTTCCCCCATCTTCACTTATCAAAAACCTACCTGTTGTTCAAAGACCGGCTCAATGCTGGTCTTTTCTCCATTAAGTCTTTTCCTAATCATCACATTTAATGGTGACCTGTTCTTTCTCTGTACTCAGGACACTTTGCATCATTTCTTTATGATTAATAGGTCATTTGGGAGCACCCCTAACCCTACAGACATTTTATAAAAAAATATTTTAATATAGCTTAAAAAGCAATAAATGCTTTTGTCAAAACAAAAACTATATAGAAGTCTATAATTCAGAAAGTGTTTCCTGTCTGTGTTGTTCAACCTCATCCCAATTTCCCCCATCTCCTCTCCAAAGGTAACTGCTCTAATGGAGTGCTATATATTTTTCACAATCTCTTCTCTACACACACACACACACACACACACACACACACACACACACACACAATCACATAAACAGGATTCCGTTTCAATGCTGTTTTTGTAAAGTACTTTTTTAAGTCAAGGGTGTATTGCAGATATCTTTTTATGCTGGTTAATCCCAATTGATCTCATAGTTTATAATAGCTGAATAGTATTTCTTATTATTTAACCAATATTCCAGTTATAGAAATTTAGGTTTTCCTCATTTTTCCTTATTGAAACAAAACAGTATTGCTATTGGATACATTCCTAGGAGAAGAATTTCCGAGGTAAAAAAAATACGCACCTTTTAAAATTTGGTATAAATTCTTAAATTCCTCTCAGAAAGAGGTAATAATATCCCCACCAATACTGTAGGAGAGTACTGTGACTTTCTCTGACACTGGATATTAACAAGCTTTTAAATCTTTGCCAGGTTGTTAGGTGAGGAATGAAAGCTCCTAATTTTTTAACCTACAGTTTTATTATTAGTGAGGTTGAGCAGCATTTCACACTTTATAGCCCTTTCACTGTGGATT
Organism: Pteropus medius; assembly: GCF_902729225.1. NCBI lineage: Eukaryota > Metazoa > Chordata > Mammalia > Chiroptera > Pteropodidae > Pteropus > Pteropus medius. Next base: position 1,399,940 of record NW_024344374.1, read on the forward strand.
TTTTCTGCTATGTCCTTTACCCATTTTTCTACGGAAAGTGTTTAGTTTTTGTTTTTAATAGGAGGTTTTTGAGTATTATGGATAATAAATGTCTTCATCTGTTCAGTTTGCTTTAATGTCATAGACTAGGTAGCTTATAAGCAACAGAAATGTATTTCTCACAGTTCTAGAGAGTGCAAGTCTAAGATCAGGGTGCCAACATGCTTGAGTTTAGGCGAAGGTCCTCCTTGAGGCTGCAGACTGCAGATTTCTTGCTGTGCCCTCACATGGTGGCAGGTGCTCTTTTATAAGGCATTGATTCCATTCATGAGGGCTCCACCCTCAAGTACCTTCCAAAGAACCACCTCCTAAAACTATCATCTTTCAGAGTTAAGATTTCAATGTACGAATTTTGGGGGACACAAACTTTCAGACCATAGCAGTAAAGTATTATTCACCTGTTTGTCAGTTGTGTTTATTTATGGTAACTTTTATATCTAGATGTTTAAAAAGGTTTGTGTAGTTAATCCTATCTGTCTTTTGTTAAGGTATTAGGCTATAGTGTCTTCCAAAGAAAAGCCTTACATATTTCCAATATTATAAAAAAGAAATATATTATTCCAGATGTTTTACAGAAAAAATAGCCAAAAAAATTTTTAAATGAAATAATCATTAAATGTTTCAGATAATCTTTTCTTTGAGTCAGTCTTAGGCATTTACAAATCGAAATTCCTAAAACTCATTGATAAAATTCATTTATTTGTTTAAGAAGTATTTATGATGCATTCTTGGACACCAAGCTCTTTTCTAGGCTTTTGGTACAGAGTGGGACTTGTCTAGTAGAGATTGGAATATGAGGGTTAACAGGCAAAAAATGTAATGTAGCTAGCATTTTTTATAAACAAAATGAATCAATCTCTGTGGACCTCTTCTGAGCTTACATAGGATGTGGACTCATTCCTCTCATTACATTTGATCTATCCTCTAATTTTTGGTTTAAATGTCTTTCTACCTCACCAAAATATAAACAACTTAAAGGCAAGGAATGTACCTCATTCATCTTTGAATCCCTGGCCTCAAGCTGTATCTGGCTCATTATAATGGCTCAAGGACTGTATTGTTAAACAAAAGGATTTCCTTATAAGTTACCTCTTTCCTCCTCAAATGAATATTCATAATCCTGCCTCCCTTCCTCCCCTTCCTCACTCCACCACCCCAAAATAAAAACCAACCAGCTTTATGTTGAGCTTTATGTTAGAAATAGCTCAAATTCACAAAGACTGATGTTTACATATGTGATAGCTGATGAAACGTGCTTAGTTATTAAGAAGGAATCAATAAAAAAAATTATTGAAAAACTACAGATAAAAAAATGTCATTTGGAAAAGTAATAAGGGAAATGCTATACCGCTCTAAACATGAATTCGCACAAGCATTTTTAGAGAACTTACAAGTTTTCTGATATTGCAAAGAAAATCCAAGTGAAATCACAAATAAAAGCCAGAGTTGTTAATTAACACTGGAGAAACATCAATTTACAAGTGTGGGTAGAAACAAAGTGGCAGAGCTAAGGATTTATGATTCTCGCCAGAGCCTGGCTGGGAACAATGTTGTCTTGTTCTGTCACATGCCTGAGTTCAGGGAAGCTCTTTTCAGGGGTTTCTAACTTCGGGGTTGCTGAGATACATTTCCATCTTCAAGAATAGAGACCTACTCTTGCCTCTCTGGAAATGAATGAACAGTTACAGCCTTTGGCTGCAATTAGTTTTCTCTTTTGGAGCATTTCCCGTGGCCGGGGGCGGGGCGGCCAGGGGTGAGGAGGAGTGGTAGGTGAGGAGTGACACCTGAATGCTTCAAGGAGGAAGTTGTGGGGCGGATGTGGAAGCTGGGACTCTGTTGAGGTAAATGTGCTCTTGTGGGATGCGACTGCGAACATAGTGTTTGCTAAAACGTAAATAACACAGCCAAAGCACCAAATGCCTTAAAAAAAAAAATTAGAGGACTATTCTGAGCAGTTATACATATAAATGTATTTATTTATATTCTGTTATGCAAAAACCTGGAATCATGTGTATGATTATTACTATCGTCAGAACGACCATTAGTGCAATGTTCCCCTCGGTAAGTGACCATCACCAAGCCCTCCATCTGAAGCTGGAAATCTTGGAATTCACATGGCCAATTATGCAATACGGGACCACTGGGAAGCATTTCTGTTTGGCTCAGCTGGTAATCAGTTTTTACCCTGCAGCACCAAGATTGATAGACCTTATAATTTCATCCTAGTTAGTGCAGATGCTGTTCTTACATAAGTTTTTATTTAAAAACCCTCTTTTTCTCAAAAGAAAAACAAACCTAAGCCCTTCCCATGTGGCTTGCCTTGATGACACCTCTTGGTGGTAAGATGAGTACCTTGATCACAGCTATGAAAAAAAAAATTATCTTTTGAGATTTCTGAATTCAATTAATTTCATTAAATGCTGTGTGTGCTTGTTTATCAGAAAGAATGAAAAGGAACAGTAATTTGGCCCCCTCTAAATCACTCCTTTTATGAGGCCTCTTTGGGTGTAAGGGGGATGGGAAAGAGACTCCTTTTTAGAAGGTAGAGAATATAAATTCAGAAGCTGCTAGTTTCTCTCACGCTAATGATGAGGTATAATTTTAAGACATCACATTCACATGCATATATGGTGCATACATACATAATTAGTATATTTACAAAACACCTTACAGAACTTTAGAATTCCGTAGTTCCATTATCCCTTAGAGGGGAAACTGGAGTTCAGATCAAACACAATGGAATGTGTTCCCTTTTAGTTACATGGACCCATCATCCGTGTCTTGGAAAGAGACCTCAAAAAAAGTGAAATACATTTTATTCTGAAGCACTGCCACAGAGTGTCACGTATTTATCTGCTTCTGCAGTTCTAATTACAAAATAAGCACTAGCTACTACATGGAATAACAGTACTAGCCAAAAAGATTTTTATAATCTGAGAGGAATGCTCCCATATTGACTCCGCTAAGAGAAACAACTCCCCTTTCCTTGATTATAAAGAAGGAAGACAGATGGCTTCTTGTTTAAGACTGTAATTTTACTTTCAGCCTCCTCCCTCAGTTAAAAACAAAATGTACTTTGAGGCTTTGAGGGAAAATCTCAAGGGAAGGTTTTTTTATTCTTGGATGCGCTGAATAATTCAACAAATATTTGAGATTGCTGAGAGAGGTACAAAGGGGAAAATGCTTTCCCTTGTCCTCAGAGAGTTTACAATCTAATTGTAGAGTTTATGAAGAGAATTGGGACTAGAGTCATTCTATTTAATGAATCCTAAGTATGACTGGTAACATACTTAGAATTCACCAGCCCACCGGTATGGTGGACCTTCTGATCAAACTGAAAGAATACAGGGAGAATGCAGAGGAAAGATTAAGGATCTCATGCAGTTCTTGTTGAGTGCTTACCAACCTACTGGTTGCTTTCATATGTTATCTAATCTTGATAGCAAACTTTCATGGTCATCCCTATTATCTGTGTTTCACAGAGGAGGGGAAGGAGGTTAAGTTAGATCCAGTAACAGATCTAGGAAACGGTGCTGGAACACACCATGGAGGAACTCTTCTCTGACATTTTCGTTAGCTGTTGCCAGGTTCCAATCTTGACTTTGCTTAGTCAAGTTCCCTTTCCAAAGCACATTAAAGTTAACTTACTCCCATGCTATTTTTTTTCCCCTCAGACTTTGGGTGATTGTTAAAACTTCCTGTTTTTATTTGGTCAGGCCTTCTAGAGTCTCATCCCCTTGCATTTTTGAGAATAAACTTTTTAAAGTTTTTAACTGATTCTGTTATTAAGACATTCTTTGACAGGAAGAAATGAACCATGGAAAAGGCTTATAACGGTGCCTGGTACCATAGCTCTAGTATTTCCCACAACTTTTATAGTTTTATTCCTGCCATTATATAACTTTTCTCATCTCACACTTTTTCCCAGAGACTCTTTGGAGGCTGCAAATTTTTTGAAGGTAGTGACCACTCCTACTCTAACTCGTTACAGTAGCAACGAGGACTTGTAAGAGAGCAGAAACTTGTCTTTTGTTTATCTCTTTATTCCCAGTGCCTACAAGTTACTTAGTATATCCTCGGCAAATATTTTTTAGTATGAATGTATGAATACTCGCTTATTGTTTTTTTGTGGACTATCCTCTGTATAAGAAAGTTTAGTTCAGATCTAATATGGCTCTGAGTTGAGAAACCTGGAGAACTTTCTGCTTTTTCCCTATTTTGGCTCTTGATAACAATTTTGACCTTGGGTGCGTTAGGCTCTTGGTCCTCTTTCGAGGCTGTTTAAACATGAGAAAAATGGGGCGAGTAGTAACAGATGCTTGTTTCTCCTCGTCTTCTATTACCTACCCCTTTTCCTGATAAGGTTTATTATGTACGTTTTCCTCTGGATAAAAAGCTGTCTTCGGAGTGGTAAGAAGCCATAAGGGTCTTCAGGTTGCGCTCCCAGCGGGGACAGCAAGCAACTCCGCGTGCCTCTCCCGTGTCTCCCGCGTCCGGAAGCAACACGGCCCCATTTCACTAGTGAGCCTGCCCAGCCCTCAGGCGCCTCAGCCCCGGGTGCCCTCTTGCCCTGAGGCAGCGCTCTGCCTCGGTGCCACCGCTAAATAGGCTCGGCACCGCGCAGACTCCGACGCACGCCAAAGGGCCCGGCCTCGTTTTGGCCGCCGCCGCCCCGCCGCCCGCGCGGCGCTGCACTGGGGGCGGGGAGTCTGATGGGAGACGCGCGCGGCGCTGAGGAGGCGGCGGCCGGGGAGAGGGATCGGGAGAGGGACTGGGCGCGGGAGGCGGGAGGCGGGGGACAGGAGGAGGCGCCGCCGCCGCCCGCCCCTTTCCGCTGGGGAGCAGCTGCAGCAGCAGGAGCGGAACAGGAGCCGCGCAGCCGCCGCCGCCGCCGCCGGGGGATGTGGCCGGCGCTCGCTCCGAGCCGCGCCGCCTCCTGAGTCCCCGCCGCCGTCCGAGCCGCCGCCGTCACCGCCGAGCCGTGCCGGGCCAGGCCGCGCCCTCCCCGGGCGCCCGCCGGCTCGCATGCCGAGGGGCTCCGGGGCGTAGCTGCGCGCCCGGCGCCGCCTCCGGGCTCCTCCGGCCCCGCCATGGGCTGCTGCAGCTCCGCCTCCGCCGCGCAGGTGAGGGGCTCCCGCCTCCCGGCCGCCCGCCCGGATGCCTCCCCGGCGCTGCACTACGGGCGCCCTCCGCCCAATGCCTCTTGCTACCCGCCTTCCTCCCTTAAGCCCACCGTGCACTCCAGAGCCCCCCACCCCGCCTCTCCCCCGCGCCTGTCCCGCCGATTCCGCCGCGCTGGCTCCACGGCTGCCGACCCGCAGGCTCCTCCGCGCGGCCCTCAGTGCGCCCTCAGCTCCTTTCCGCCCCTTCCCGACTTGGCCTCTTCCTCCCAGTCACACCTGAGCGGCCCGTCCCGCCCGCCTGCAGGTAGAGGCCACACAGGCGCCTCCTCTGCCCCAGGTGGCACCCCCTTCCCTCATCTTCCTGGCCTTGCTACTCTCTTCCCTGCTCCGTGGAGTACCCCTTCTCCCCACCCACCGACTATTTTCTGTGCTCCTAGGAGGAGTACCTCCTTAACCCCTCTTCCACCTTATTCCAGTTTCTGCTCCATTAGATATCTGTCCCTTTTCTCTTGCCCGCCGCCCCCAGTCCGATTTCAGGTGTTTAAGCGGGCCCCGGAGCCCTGCCACAGCCCACTTCCCAGATCCCACTCGACCGCCTCCCACCCCATCCCCCCCATTGTGCCTTGACCGGGGCACCGCGGCCTCTTCGCACACCGAGGCCCCTGCAGGAGCCGCGGAGACAGGGCAGGGAATGGGATTGGGCACCTGGTGGGTGACGGGAGCGTTATGGAAACTCCCTCTTTGTTGCCAGTGTAACAGGAGGAAGAGGTGCCGAATTTAGTTTTTCTGTGGGCACTGGCTGAATGTTGTCGCTGAGGGCTGAGATGCAGAGATTTTTCCTAGCTTCTACCCTGCCCCCATCCAAATTTCACTAACCTCCCTCTCTCTTGCGGATCCCCTTAACCTGGATGGAAATGTTTAGACAACTGTATAAGGATCAAATGTAATAGGACTTGACTGCTGGCCACTAATAACTGAGAGGACCTGTTTGTAAATTACCCAATTTAGTGGATTAGTGAGTGTATTTACAAATACGATAAAAAGCAATCAGGAATACTGCATCAAACTGTCTGGTGGTGCTGTATGAAAAATAGACTCTGACAACGCTTGGGATGTAATCTCACAGTTTCATTAGCGTAGAATTTAACGGTGGTCTTTGATTTGTTTGTTTGGTGGGGTGACTAGGGCTCTTGTTTTTAGAAATAAAGGCTCGTCAGTTCTTGGTGAAGAAAAATGCTAGTTTGTAAAAAAATTCCTCCAGAGATCTAGCATCTGTGATAATGCCAGAAGTGTTTTGCTGCTGCTAAATGACTATATATAACTCAGTTTTAAATAACCTGCATACTTGTTCTGAAAATCTGAGATCTGTTAGAAAAATGACTAGAATTGCAGATGAATGGAGGACGTTTATGTTTTCTCAAGTCTCTATTCTATTTGTCCAGTTCTTTTTTCGAGTGTTTGCTTACCTGTGTGCCTTTTTTTGTCTTACTAGGATCATGGGCTGATTGGTTTAGTTAGTTAAGCCTTCCTATTTAGTTACAATAGCAAAGAGAAAGACTGTATGTATGTGGTGGTTTTAATGAAGGAGGAGAGGTCATTAGACTAGGGTTTTCACGTTAACAAAGATGTAGAATTACACAATACCTTTCAAATGGGGATTTGGGGGTGGAATAGGGATCAGGTTGGGTACTATTCATCTAGTATTTACTTAAATATTATTTTCACCCCAAAGGGGTCTTTTATGTTGCATTTCTTTTAAGAACAGGGTAACTTTATATGTTTTGGTGGTGAAATGCTTTTAAGACAGGAAAGTATTGATAGTTTATGGATGACTTGTTTAGTGCATGAACAATTAAATTTGGAAGGAATATTGCTGCACCAAAACTCTAATGACAGGTAGCGAGTCTTGTCATTTCTCTAGCTCCTATTATACTTTTCAGAATGCTGTCACATACATTTTCTTTGCTCTTTCCTCTTGGAGCCACTGTTTCCTTCATGCCATGTTCTACAGGCAAGATGTGTGTCATGCACCCCAAGGGGTGCGTTTTTTTTCTGTGAATTTCTCAAACCAATCAGCAGCTGTCACGTGCCTTTAAGTTCAGCTTTAGGGACTTGTAGTGTTCAGTGGAGCATTGAGGAGCAGCAGGTTTTGTGCCAAAGACCTTATTTTTTTTTTTCCTCCCTTATTCGAGATGTTGGCATCATTCTTCATTTGTGAATTGTTACCAGTCTGCTGACATTTTAATGATCCTTTCAGGAGCATCACCAGCTTTAGATTAATACTGTATCTTTATATGTTGTGTTGAAACAAAATAGGGATGCAAGATCAAATCTTCTCCAGCTGAGAACCTCCACATCACTTTGAACCTTTCTTTAGACACCTTAACTGTATTTTCAGGCAGAATATGTTTCTTTAATCTCTTCTACGGGATTGTAAGCTTCTTGAGTATAGGAACTACTTTTGTTTTCCCCATCTTTGTATCCACTGCATTGCCCCACTATACCTTGGACATAATGATTGCTCAGCAATAGTCAGTCAACAGAATTATATATGGAGCTTTGAACATCTGGCTGCTAAGTAAAATTGAATATGAATTCAGCCCTTCCCATGCACTTTTTCACTTCCAAGGACTGGTTGACTAATTTTACCAAGCCATCCTCTTCTAAACTCAAATTTGAACTATTTATGTTAAAATTCACCTGGCTTTTCCATATTCCTTCCTATTTTGTCAGTGAGCAGGTTTTCCCTTTTTTTCTAGGTGCTTTGCTCAATGCTTATATTTCAGTGAGAGCAATGGTTATAACATCATAAAAGAGCTTGTCTGCAAACTGTAATGATAACCTGAATGGCACATCAAAACAATGTGCTTTGAGGTAATCTGCATTTCAACTTAGCTTTTTTCAGTGGTATTGTCAGCAACTTTAAAGTCTTGGCAGGTTTTATCAGTGTTAATATAGTATGTTTTCTTTTTCTAGTAGGGATTCACTTTTGAAATATAATTTATTTTCCCTCATACTGTCTTGCTATGTTGTAGGCTCTCATTAGAGAGTTTATGGTCTTCCAAACTGTTTCATCGCTTGTAGTCTGTCCTAGTATTTTCATTTTCTTGGCGGCATCTGGATACCATAGTTTGCCACCAAAATAATTATCCTCTTTTAGGATTTAGATCAAAATTTCATATTCTGTGCTAACTTGTATTTCATTGCTGAAAAAGCAAATTATTGGCAAAATAATTTATCCCGTATGAGGTATGTACATCTAAGAATCTCAAGCCTATCTTGTGAGTCAGGGCTCTTATAGAGCTCTTAATTATGTTTCATTTTTTATTAGTGACAACTACGAGTTGTTTACTAATATTAGTAATTGCTCAAAACAAGCCAACACGTGATAACCTTTGCCTAAAAATCTCTTTAAAGGTAACATAAAAGTAAGACAGTCTTCCTGAGTTTCTTTTTATGGCACTAATCCTCCCTAAGACTCTTAAAATTTATTCCCAACTCCCCATAATTCGTTTGTTCTGTTATAACCTCACATAATTTCTACTCTTATAATGTTAAACTTCAAAGTTCACTTGTAAATCTTCAGATTTATTAAATGTTCTTTCCCATTGACAAACCAGTTTGAATGAAGGAGGCTTTTGAAAGATTACTTAGCAAATTGCCGTAAGTCTCTGTCGTTAATGGCTAGATCATTATTTCTCACAGCAGTGCTTTGGAGGCCAGGAGATTTTTGCAAGTGCTCTGAAGTTCTGTCCTTCAGTTCTAACCTTAGAAATTGTAAGAGGGATGGCGGACAGTCTTTCTGATTGAACACACCGTCCCTTGTCTGTCTGACTTTAGGAGAAATTGTAATTGTCTACTTTCTTGTCTTGTGATCTTCAAATTGAGAGTTATATATTTAACAGTCTTTTTCTTGCTCTCTTGTCTTGGAGGTTATGAAAAACAGTCAAGTGGTTCATAAATACTGGTTAACGTTTGAGTATGTTAACTGTTCTTAACAAAATTTCGATAATAATGTAGTCTCCATCTGATTTGTAATCAGAGGGTAAAAATGAAATTTGAAGAGTGTAGTGGAAATTACCAACAGAGACTAACTTGTTCCATTAAAATATGTCCAGCAAAGTATATTTGCTCCAACTGGAACAAAAAAGTCATGGCATAAAGACAGTTTTTCCCCCTTTTTCTGATACTGTGCTGGTATCAGGGAAGAATTAATTACACAAAGGATGTAAATTAAAATTAGGGTTAAAATTGGCTGGAGATAATGTAAAAACACATTGCTATTTTTCACAGCCATTTTCATGGAATTTCTGCAATAACTCTGAAGTTGATTTTACTTCCATTTTACAGCTGAGGAAATTGAGGCTTGGAGACTGGGAAATTTGGCTGAAGTTACAGAGCTACTAAGTGATCTAAACTTCAACCTAGGTCTTGAGTCTGAGTCCTATGCCGCTCTTTCTGTGCTCACATGTATGCTTTTCAAATCTTAAATTGCAACTCACTCAATTTTTTACAAAAGATCCACTCAATAAAATTTTGAATGAAGGAATTTCCAAGTTAAATTCATGCCACCATTTTGAACTTCCTGCAGTTATTAGCTAGGGCGCAACATAATATAATATAGCAAAACTAATCCAGTTAGAAAGTTTCCGGGTTTAACAAATACTATCAAATACTCTTTGACGTATTAATTCTATCATTAAAATATTATTGGCTGGAGAAGTTAAATATTTATAAAAATATATTCTATATATTCACTGGTAATTGGTTAATAGCTGTTTTCTATTGCCCACCTGCCCCACAAGAAGAAAGAGATATTCCAGTTTTGTAACTTTGGCTCAGATTTTTGGGACCCTGGGGAATAAGAGAAAAACCAGTCCTACTATCTCACTTTTTTGTTGAGCTAAACTAGAATTTAGAGATATGAAGTAGTCTGAGGCAGAGAGATAGCTACCTTATGAGGTTTCTAGGACTAGAAACCTATTTAGTCTCTTTATCTCTTGATCTTTCTGTAGTACTGTTAATTCTTAATGTCTTAAGTCTCCTAATCTTTGCAACATTGGCAGCACATTGGGAACACTTGAGAACTCTAAAAAAAACACTGATCCCACTCCCAGAGATTCTGATTTCATTTGTTCAACAGTGCTACCTGGGCATCAGAATTTACAGTTCCCCTGGTGATTCTCATGGGTTGCTGAGGATGAAAACCACTGTTCCATACCCTTTCTTTAGGTAATTTCATCTCTTCCTTTGGTTTCAGTTACAATCCATATACCGACAATTCCCAAACTGAATTACTGAATCAAAACAAACTGTCCTAGCCTTTGGTCCATATAGCCAACTGATTACTTAGCACTTTCACTAGAATATCTTATAGGCAACTCAAACTTGGCATATCTGAAACTGAACTCAAAATTTGTATACTACACGCACACCCCTTTTTCAGTATCTCTGGTTCACCAAATGATAACCAATGACCTGGTATGGAAACCGGAAAACCATGTAGAGAACCTGCCTTTCATTAGTCCATATCGAATCATGACACCTTGCCTCTTTAACTTTCTAAATACCAGCGCCAATACCCTGTCCAGGCTTCTGTCATCTGGCCAGAACCTTGCTTACAGATCTCCCTGTTTTCATGCATACTCCTTTCTAATTTTTCTTCATATTACAGCCTTGGTGATCTTTAAAAAACAGAAAGCTGATTGTATCCCTCTCCTACTTGAAACTCTTTAGTAGTTTCTGAATGCCCTTAGGACAAAGACCAGAATCCTAGACCCTAGCCAACAAGACCCTATGTGGGCTGGTCTCCATCTCTCTCCAGCATCATCTCATGCCTTGCTGCTGCTTATTATTCTTTGTGCTTCAACCTCACAGATTCTTCTGTTGATTGTATTCCTTCTTTTAGGGCTTTTGCATATGCTTTTCACTTGTCTGGAAGACTTTTTGCTTTTTTCCCCTGCCTTTGGCTGGCTACTACTCATCTTTTAAGTTTCAGCCTAAAAATCACTTCTTCAGAAAAGTTTCCTTGTTCTTTCAAACCAGGCCTTGTCTCTTCATTAAACTCTCACAGCCTTATGTATTTTCCCCATGAGTACATAAAGCAATAAACAAATAATTACACAGTATTAACGTCTAGACCAGGAGTTGGCAAAACTATAGCCCATGGACCAGATCTGGTCAGCTACCTGTTCTTGCATGGCTTGAAAGCTAAGAATGCTAAAAATGGTATCTGTATTTTTTTACTGGTTGAAAAAAATCAAAAGAAGAACATTGCATGAGAAATTTATTTCATAATAATTATATGAAATTTGAACTTCATTGTCTACAAATAAGTCCCCTCCCCCCCAAAAAAGTTTTATTGAGACACAACCGCACTCATTAATTTACATATTGTCTATAGGTGCTTTCATGCTATAAAGGTAGAATCAAGCAGTTGTGACAGAACTTATGGCCTCCAAGCACAACTATTTACTCTGTGGCCCTTTATAGAAAATCTTTGCTGACCGTTGGTCTAGACTGAGCTGATGAAGACAGGTCCCACACCTACTTTGTTTATTGCTGTTATTATCTGTGTTTAGCTGATACCTGATTCATAAATGCTAGTGCAATAGTTGATCAAATTAAGAAATCCTTGGATGGGTGTGGATGAACTCCTGCCTTAGTAATTCTGATGCTTCAAAATTCGATGCAAACAGTTTTTGAAAGGATAAATACTTTAGAAGAAGGTTCTTAACTGAATTTTCTGCAGCAATCTTAAGTGGCTTGGTTGTGGCCAGTATGCGTCTCATTCATGAAGCAGGTGTACTTAGGGAGGTTTTAGTTACGAGGTTAAGGTGGATGGGAAAAGATTAGTCCACTCCAATAATGGGCCAGTTGTATTTACAGTGCTGGTGTTTCTATAGCAGGAGCAAATGGATGGGACTTTATGTGTAGAGTTATAAAGAAAAAGTGTCTGAGCTGGTTAAAAACGTCAGTCATTAAAGAGGCATTGTTATCTCTATTATGGGAATTCACTCTGTGAAAATGGTTAAAGTTTCTGGCACAGTAACATTTCTCTTTTAGTATTTTTTGTTTTCTCATTTATTTGGAATATAGCATAGCATAATGTTCCAATTTTGAATTTATGCATTATATCAAACAGTACTTTTTTTTAAGAGGTGGTTTTTGAAAGAGATTTGCATTTTTAGTATGTTTTTATGTACTCAACAGGAGGCTGTTAGTTTTTTTCTCTTGGACTTCTTTCTGATTTCATATCAGTTGTATAATAGGATTTACTTAAAAACCATTTGATTGATAAACTTCAATTCATATTTTTGTGCAAAAATAATCATATTTTTACTATTTTTAGCTGCTCTCTACAACATCCCACAACCAAATATTTATTTTTTATTTTTTTTATTTTTCGCAACCACATATTTAGACATTTATTTAGTAAGAAAACTCTTGAAAGTATTTTTTTTCTCTAATTTTTAAGGTTGCCAAACACTTCTGTTAAATATTTGATTTCTGGGTACATTTATATAATGTAAAATAAGGAAAATAGCAAAAAGATGAAGAAATTGAAAATACATGGTTACTTCACGATGTTCCAGCAGCAATGGTGTTAAAGTTTGCTTTTATATATATAGAATTGTGATCATGTAATGATGAGAATGATCTTACAAGGTTTTTTCATTATGAACCATTTAGGATGAATTCAGCTGTAAGAAAGGAAAAAAAATCCTTTAACTAAATAGCTAAAACCTTAAGAAAAATTTATTATCTCATATAAGTTGAGAGGTAGGGTAGTTTCTGGGTTGGTTAGTTCAGTGGCCTGATGATGTCAGTAGGACCTGAGTTCTCTCCTTGTTTCTCTTTTTGTCATTTTCAGAAAGGTAGCTTTTCCTCCCTTAACTCCCCTCATGATCCCAAGATGAATGTGGTTCTTCCAACCCGCCTTTTGCTGAGCTGACAAACTCCAGTGGTTTTCCTTTAATAGGAGTTAAGGAGGGCTGCATACACATCCTTAAACAATCTCTAGCGAGGGGGGAGGCAAAGGACCTGGTAATTGGCTTAGACTAACCCGGATTTCCCTTTGAGTCAAGTGGAGGGCAGAACAACACAGGAACGAAATTAGGCCCTGCCAGCAAAGCAGGGGTGTGGGGTAAGGGGAGGATCTGGGTAGGCAGCCAGTAGTATCTGTTACATAGTTTTGCCATTTTCTTCTGCCTGTAAATCACACCTATACAGTGTTTCCTAACATTTTGCTTATAGCTCCATTATAAAGCTTGTCACAGTTCTTAGTTGAAAGTCGGTTATCTTCCTATTCCCCCAGTGATACTGCTCCAGCCACTGCTGAGCACCTTTCTCTATTCCCCACCCACACTGCCTCTTTTCCGTTCTGAGACGAGGACAATTTCAGGATACAAAGGGGCATTTCAGGTCGGAATATGGTTAAGCAGCTGATTGTATTCCCAAGAGTCACGAGCTTTGGTGGTGAGAGTAACCTTTCCCTCTAGTTCCCTCAGTTTCCTTCTCTGCCTCTTTTGATTGATCTCACTTCCATGTGTATTTATCTTTGTCTGATTGGTACTCAACTCATTTTTTCTCTTATTTTTTCCCTTCTTTTTCCTAAAATTTTCTTTTTCCTTCCTTTTCTTCCTACCCCTACCTGATATACCTAAGGAGCCATACTACTGAGTGGAATATACTAGAAGAGAGAAGGAAAAAGAGAATGCTTTTTTTTCTCCTATTTAATTTCAGGTTTTTTTTTTTTTTGATGTAAAGCAATAATAAAACTGAAGTTTCACATTGTTATTTAGAATATGATAAAGAGCTCTCCAAATATAAAAATTGCATCTCTGCAACAAATCCCTAATTTACAGAAGGGAAAATAATAAATTAATATTTAAGTATGTTCAATCTTGCTGATAATGAAATTAATTCAGTTTAAACCATAGAGACACCGCTTTTATATCTGTAACTTTGGTAAAAGTTAACAGAATGATATTAAATGCTCAAGTGGTTTTTTGACTCAAGTATACTTTATTGATTTGCTGAATAAATTGGAATGACTCTTTTGGGACAGTGTTTGACAACATACATTGAAAGCCATAGAAGAAGTTGACATTATTTAGTAATACAAAAATACAATTATGTTATATGTAAGAATCTTTCCACATGTCTTTATTTATAATAGCAAAAGATTTTAATTGTAAACATAATTGTTTCTTGTGTAAAATTTCTTTTCTTAAAATAAAATTCAGTTGAATTTAATGTATTATAAGTGTCTCACTTTGCCACCATCCCCAACTAAATTTTCCCCCTTAATGGGTGAGTGACTTTCTGTTGTCCTTACAAGAAGTCCTTTACCTACTGCTGCCATAAAGGCTCCTAGCACCGTCGTGCACTGGCTGGAGTATGTGCTGTATAGCCAGACTGTAAGGGTTTGTATCACACCTCTGTCACTAGCTGGGTTATTTGGGCCAAATCCTTTAACCTTTGGTACCTGTTTCTCCAGCTGTAAAGTGAGAACAATAATAAAACCTACCTCATAGGCTTGTAGCAAACTGTACAACCCATGAAAATATCTCAGACATTAACATATTAATGTAAACTAAATCTCTTGGATGTCCTCATTCATTAATCCTTCCCTTGAAAAAAAAACAACAACAAAACCCCACAGCGTTTGGGAGTTGGAAAAGGGACCCGACTTCCAAAAATTTTTAGTTGTGTCAGAAAGATGGGTGCTAAGGGTGACATAAATAGCAATCGTAAGGCTAACTTGGGTAGTGAGGAGTTCAGGGAATGGGGAAACTAAGAAGGATGGACTAGTTGGAAAGTAGGCTTCTTGAAAATGACCCTTGATCTGGCCTTGAAGAATGGGATTTACAAAGAGTAGGAGAGTATGCAGATTTTAGTAGAAAGCAAGGAGATGAGAGGGCATCCCAATAAAGTGAACAGTTTGAGCAAAGGCAAGGAAGCTTTTTATACTGCATGCCAGTCTCAAAAGGAGACCTGGCCAGAATAAACAGATGTTAGTTATGGGGAAGGCATTAATATTTGAAGGGGAAGGAAGTGGGCAGACATGGAGAGTTTTTCAGATTGATTTAAGGAAGATTCATCTGACAGTATTGTCTGTGCCTGAAGTAGCAGAAAGGGAAACAGAAGCCACCTAGGAAGTTGTTCACAAACTCAAACCAAAAAGTGTAAATGGGAAGAGACATTATGGAGTTGAAAGTAGGACAGCCTTTCCTGAGTTAATCTGGACGTGTGAGATGAGGAGAGGGATAAAACGTTTAGAATGCCGTACAATTGGAGAAAGGTATTATAATTGATAGACATGGGAGTTGAGATGGAGATTCATCTCGTGGGGAGAAGATGAATTCAGTTTTGTATAGACTGAATTTGAGGTGATATTGATATTAATACCTTCATGTAGCAATATCCCATAAGCAATTGAAGACTCAATATTGGATTTCAGAAAATGCTTTAAGTCATATGCATAGAAGGAATGCTTTTAAGGATGAATGGTCTCTGAGGGGGAAAAAAGGGAATGAAATATGAGAGTAGACAACTAAGATATGACTGCGGGGAATAGTGGTGACCAGTCATTAATTGGGGGTTTTACAGAGCTCATTTCCCTACTTGTCTGTTCTCATATAATAAATTTCATTGTATTCTCACAACTCAGATGGTTACCAGTGTTAGCCCCATTTTATAGATTAGGAAGCAGGTTCAAAAGATATAGGTAGCTTGCCCAAGGACCCTCAAGTAGTGTAAAGCCAGAAGAAGCAGTTAAAAGCTTGTGTATTTCCTGCTGTACTGCAGTATCTTCCTCTCTGCTGTACTGAGAACAACTATATTTAAGTAACATATTAAATGTTCCTTAGATTTAATATTCTGTTACTTTTCTGTTACTGAAATTCGGAAATTGTACTATTTACTCTCAATTTAAATTGTGTGTGTGTGTGTGTGTGTGTGTGTGTGTGTAGGGCGGGTGTTTTAAATCAGTGCACCTCAAACTTGAGGTCACGGTGTGACAATTTGGAGCAGAGTCTGTAAGTGGTGGTTATATACTACAGACGACCTTTGACTACTATGCATTGCCTTGTGGGCCCGTCTACATTTTCTTTTAAGAACTTAAGTCTAAGCAAGTTTGTCATGGCAGTAAGTTTACTAAATGTGACTATAGTTATGTCCTTTCCCCACAACTCAGATTCTTGAGAATACAGTTTTAAATAAAGAATATATATTTACTTATTTAGTCAGTCTTTGGAGATCTATGGCCTTTGAAAAGGTTAATATAATTAATGCTAATGTTTAATATTGAATAACTAACAAGGCTTTGGAGAGCTGTTAAGAAAGGAAAGGGTGAAGAAAATGGCCACAGTAAAGTTGACTCTAGTACAAATGATTACCACGCACATTCAGATCAGATTAGGAAGGCAGAGATTTTCACCACCTGGGCAAAAGCTAGATTCCCCCTCCCCCTGCCTTTTTATAAACTAAACTTTACTTTAAAAATTCAGCATATTTATGAGTTTTATCTCTTGCTTGTTAGGCCCTGAAGTTTTTCAAATCTCTTTTGCAGGTGATTTAGTATTTTCATAATAATTCTAAAATCATCAAGTGTTGTACAGCATTTCAGAAGACATAAAGTTTTAAAATCTAGCATATTAAATGTATTTTGAAACTAGCCATACTTTTACATCAAGAAAAATATTTTGGAATAGACACTGGTGTTTGAAACAGATTTCAGTTGTGAAGTTTGGAAATAATACTCTAATAAGGCACTTCATTTAAAAATTGAATGCAGTGCTAGTTTTGGTGATAATTTTTAAAAATTTATAATTTAATCTGAGAAAGTAAGCCAAGACCAAGTGAAAACACATGTTTCTGTTGAGGTAGTGACCAGCAAACAGAAGGGAGGCAGGGTGCGGGAAAGAATACTTCCCAGAACCTGCTACTTACCAGCTCAATGAGTGGTGCTGTACATGCCATCCCATTTAAGGATACAAATGTTCTTGTGCAAAAATACCTTAATCATTGTTTCCCTAAGTATGTGCTCCGAGAACACCAGGATGATCCTCTAAGATGGTCCTCCAAGAAAGGGTCTGAGGTCAAGAAAAGTTTTAAGTTCTTGCTCATGCCATGCCATCTCCCACTCACCTCTCCTTCCTCGCCCCGTTTGTAGAGTCACAGTATATATTAGCTTATAAAGAATCTTTGCTCCTTGTATTTACCTCCAGGAAGACAATTCAGCTTTGCTTAACTGGACATCATTGAATTTATTTGTCCTTTTTTTTTTTTTTTCCATTATATATAAAACTATTCTGCAGAACATATTTTGAGAAACAGTGCTTGAAATATTACTTTTCAATTCCATTAAGTGACAACGAACATGAGCACGGTAGAGTTAAGAATGTGCTTGGATCAGGTAACCCATAGGTATCACGCTGCAGATCTGAAACTGAGAACTTCAACATGTTCTTTAAAATTTTGGCAAAATAATGTAAATAAATTTCAGGTCACTCATATATATTATGATAATTTAAAAGCCTTTCATGTGAATTGTTTTTCAGATTAGTATTTTGAGATCTCCAAGAAATTAGGGAAGAATAAGAGATGTACAAAAGGATCCTTCAAGTTTCAAACCTCAGATCTGAAATGTGGTGAGGCCAGCTGGAGAGGGAACCAACCATTTGTGCTTGGAAGTTTTCTTTTCTCCTCCAGATCTGTGGCAGAGAGAGACACTAGGAGCAGTTATGTTATCGCTTAGCACTTCAAATGGACATCTGGAGATGAGACCTGCTGATCAGATGCTGACTGCTTTTTGTTGGAGAAAGAATTGAGGTCCGAGATGATGTTATGTGGGCGAAGCAAATAATAGATCCTCAATAAATATCTATTAAATAAATGTGGATGGGGTATTCAAAGGCTAACATTTTTGTTTATGGTGCTAACGATGCTTGTCGAAATTATTTTAAAATAGAACTTGTCAATAGAGAGAAATAGGAATGAACCTGAAAATTAAAATTAGGTACTATTCGAAATGCTTTAAGTTAATTCTTTGAACCTGACCTTGCTAGCGTGTGTTTCTACATCGTAATATCTTGAAGACGTTAATACTAGCCAGCCAGGAAAAAAGAAAAAATGCACATCATTAAAGAACACATAAGCCAGAGACCTCTGGGCCTTGTCAACACCTAAGTATGCTAAATAATCAGCACTAGTAGATTTATATGAATGAGGCTTTCCTTCTGCCACACCCTACCCCACCCCTTTTTCTACTAGCCCGCCATGCAGAAGAGCACAGTGAAAGCTCTCTGGGCCGTCTCTGTGCCTTTCTGAGAGCAGAGTGGGTAAA
Organism: Pteropus medius; assembly: GCF_902729225.1. Classification (NCBI taxonomy): domain Eukaryota; kingdom Metazoa; phylum Chordata; class Mammalia; order Chiroptera; family Pteropodidae; genus Pteropus; species Pteropus medius. The sequence continues at coordinate 1,418,453 of NW_024344374.1, forward strand.
GCTACAGATCCTTCATATTTTCAAAGTATGACCTGAGGGGTGGAGAGCCCCGCTGCAAAAACGACCCCTGCTTGTGACTGGGGTGCAAGAGCAAGGAAGCTCTGAGAGCAGCGGGAAGGCACCGAAAAGAAAAAAGTAAAGGAATCAAGAATGTTGGTAGAATAAAGAGAAAATTCTTGGCCCATCCCATTGTCTTGGTTCAGTCCAACATTTATTCACTAGGGTTTTGTTCAGGCTGCTAAGTACTGGATTCAACCAAGAATGAGGCTTTCCCTCTAGTCTACAAAGGGAGACAGTACAGAGGGGTGGAGGGGCTTCCACAGAGTGTCAGAGCACACCTGGATCTCTTTCTTAAGTAGCCAAAAGTTAAACTGGTTTACAGTGCTGGTGATTTGGTAGATGTTAAAATAACATTTAAAACTAAGAGCTAGAAATACAAAAATGCCCTAAAGGAACATAGACATTGTTTTCAAGGTACGATCAGTAAACTTTAGGATAAATTTATTGTATTTATAAGCATGACAGTATTTTATGGCAGAGTGAAAGGAAAAGAATACTGTCCTTGAGTAGAAAATAAAGCTTTAGGAGCCTATAGACAAGTCACAGCGACTCTTGAGGCAGTCCCATAGGAAAGATGGTAACTGTAATATGTTTAATATTTTTATTTCTGTGTTGAAATGACCAGCATTTAAGCCAAGGTGTGATTTTTGTTCTTTGATAATGCAAAATTCTGGAAACTTAAATGTAGAACAAATCAGATGTATGCTTTTGTTTTTCACTAATCTCTGGCGGCTCTCTTGCTAGTTATCTGCCTCTATTGACTGAGTCACAGATTTCTGCCCTTTCACCCTGCCAAGGAGCCCAAGTGCTGCTGTTATGGTCTCAGTCTCCTACCTAACTGGGTAACTGTGACCTGCTTAATGTCCCACAGAGTCCAGAATGATTCTTCATTTCATCTCTTACCACTACATTAGAACATCTTGTTTCTCTTCCAGCTTCCTCCCACTTAGACATGCATTTTTTTCCTCTTTAAGTATTTATACCTCATCTACTTCCAAAAATATTTTAGGTGATTTGTAATCAAATGTAAATATATTTAAGACTTCGGAAATGAAAACTCAAAAGCTAAAAGGTGATGGAGATGGGGTAGAAGGAAGAAGCATACATGTCCTAAGTGCCTGAGCTTCCATACCTACCAGTGTTTCCAGTCCTGCTTTGGAATTGTGCTAATTCAAAGGAGATTATTATGTGGAATCCTTTTACAGAATACCAGACTGGCAGGGCTGTAAGAGGTCTGTCATCCAACCCACCAAGGTATCACGTCTGCTAAGTAGATTTTGTCCAGGCTCTGCTTAAATACCTCAATCAGCAGAGAGCTCACTGCTGGCTGAGACAGTTAATGCTATTTCCAGGAAGTTACTAGAAATTTCTTTTTTTGCACAGCTGAGCTCTGTGTCCATGTAACTTTATTTTTGGTTCCTTTGCACCCATTAGCCAAATAGAGTAACTGAAAACAACTGAAATCAGCCTCTAATGTGTGCCAAGTTTTGTGTGGGGGGGTGGGTTTTAAAGTTAAAAACCCTTAGTTTATACAACCATTTCTAAATGTCATAATTCCAGATCCTGACCTATTTTGAATAATCTTGTTTTCATCTTACACTTTCATTTTTAAAATTTATTTAATTTTATTTTTGTCAAAGCTATGCCTGCATATATTTTAAAGAGTTAAACATTTCTAGCAGGGTTATCATCTTTAAAAAGGAAAAAAAAAACCTCTTCTCCATTTTCTGTTGCCCTGAGGCCATCACTTTTAAATCTTTGAGCAAAATCTCTTGCTTTCCCTTCTCTGTAATTCTAACATGCTTATATTACTGCATGCTGATTCTTTAGTTTTGGGCATTAATTTTAGCCTCCACTATAGAAGATGAAGATTGAGCTCTCTTCCAACTTGCCTCTATCCCATGTATGTACTTTCAGCCCCCCTTATCCTTTTGCTGTAGATATATTGTGATGTTGTTAGGATCCGTGTTCAGTCTTTACATTATGGCTATTTTAATGTTCTTCACAGCTGAGTCATGTAACATTTCATCATTCTTACATAATCTTTTGTTACTCTTAGAGAGAATAGTTGTCTGGTTTTGCTGTTTACCTAGTTTTCTCTGTATTTATGACTAATTGACCTCTAAATTCTTGCCTGGTTGTGTGAATTTCTTTGAGTCAGCTCAGATACCTTAGATAGTCTTTCAATTTCAATTTCTTGATGAGATTTCTCCCATAGGTCCTATCTGGGTTGGCCATTTTTCAGGCCTGCCGCAAAGCTGTCAGTTTGAGATGTCTCTTCACATGACACTGGGGATTCCCTTAGTCTTTCTTGTGTTGGAGTCCCAATTATCTGCATCACATGTACTTTATAAAAATTTATTTAAAAATTTTTTTAATGGTTGTGTGGCTTCCTTTATTTTATAAATCTGTGTAAGGAAAATGAGGTAAGAAAACATGAAGAAGTAGAGGAAGAAAACTTTTATTCTGCCTTCAAACCAGAAGGTCTGTGAAGAGTTCAGAACATCTGTATTTTTGGAATGAGACCAGTGAATCTGGCCAACATGGTGCTTTGAACACAGGTACTTATTATCCCTGCTCCTTCCCCAAACTCCTCGACAGCATAAATACAGATTCAGATCATTAAGAAATCTAAGGCCCAGAGATTCTGAGGGTGCAGGTGAGAAGAAAGGCTGGTAACATCAGAATTAGTTAATATCTGTATCAGTAGGTAGACCCTCAGATCACTTTCCCAACCAAGCAGGTTAGGTAACACACTGCCCTACAATTTGTTACTTTCACATTTTATACCTAGGTCTGTGGTCCATTTCAAATTCATTTTTATATAAGGTTTAAGCTATAGGTTGTATTTCTTTGATTTTTTTTGTTTGCATATGGATGTCTAATATCAGCACAATTTTTTGAAAGGCTGTACTTTTTCCGTTGAATTGCCTCTGTACCTTTTTCAAATATCCATATATGTGTGCATTTATTTCTGAACTTTCTATTCTCTTTCATCGATTTGTTTGTCTTAACAGTAATAGCACGTGGTCTTGATTATGGTAGCTTTATAGTGTATATTAGGTAATAAACATTAGGTGAGGTCTCTCTCGTTTTTTTTTGAAAACTATGTTAGCTATTCTAGTTCTTTTGTCTTTCCTTACGTATTATAGAATCAGCTGGTCAATAATCTCCAAAAAAAGTTCTGGGATTTTGTTTTGGCTTGTATTGAAACTAGATCAATTAGGGAAGAATTGTCAAATAATATTGAGTTTACTGATCTGTGAATGTGGTATAGTTATCCATTTGTTTAACCTTTTGTTTTCTTTCATCGGTGTTCCTATCCTAGTGTTTTCTTTCTAGGTTTATTGCCTTGATTTGGTAATATATCTCCTTTAATAGCTTCTTGAGAAAGGATGCATGAGGTAATTTTTTGATACCTTGAATGCCATTTTCTTATCTCATACATCTTTAATATTTGGCTAGATGTAGAATTCTAGATTGGAAATTATTTTCTTTCAGAATTTAAAATGTGTTGTTCCTTTTTGTCTTCTTGCTTCTAGGTGACTGTTCAAGTCTGATGCCATCTGGTTCTTGATTTTTTTTTTTTTGTATTAAATTTGTTTTATTCTCTCTGAAACCTTATAGGATCTTACTTGCAACCCATGTTTTGACATTTTTCAGTGGTGTGCCTCTTGTGTATTTATTTCCATCCATTATGCTGGACACTATGGGGGTCTTTCAATATGGAAATTTGTGTTTTGCAGCTGAGAAAGTTTTCTAGAATACTTTCTTTAATTCCTTCTTACCTGTTTCCCCTGTTTCTTAATTTTCTTATCTTTCATTTCTGAACTTCTTGTCTTCTCCTTCATATTCCGATAGATTTCTTCCATTTATTTTTCAGTATTTCTATTGTATTTTATTTCTGCTATAAGTTCTTAATTTTCTAGGGTATTTTATTTTGTTCTCTAATTTTCTTCATTTTTACAACATGTGTTATCTCTCTGTGCATATATTTTACATTCACATCTGTCTATATCTGCATCATTTGATTCTTCCAGCTTACTTTCTTCTGTCTCTGTATTCATGTTAACAGTTTTCTTAAATTTCTGGCTATCTGCTCATTGTTTAAGTACAGGGCACTAAAAGATTTTTTGAATTCTTTTGTTTTGTATTCTTTTTGGAATGGACTTAGTGACTGTGGGGTTCACTGCAAGGCAGTCTGGTCCGCCTGTTTCTTTGGGAAATGCCTAGTATATCTTAAGGTCTTTTCTCTTGGACTGGTCAAATTTTCCTAAAGAAGTCTGTTCTAGTCTCCCGGAGGGTGTTAGTCTGGCTGTAAGAGTTCTGGGACCCAAGCAGAGAAAGAAGGTTGGAATGGGAGTTGGTCTTAGTATTTAACATGTAGACTTACACTTCTCTTTCCCATGTGGTACCCCTGGCCACAACTCTCCTGGGTAGAAGAGAGGCAGTTAGTTGCGCAGCCAGCTGCGCAGGGTGCTCTTAAGCAGCCTTTTACTGAATCCTTTCATTTTTAGCTCCACTGTCACCTCCAGTTCCAAAGACATCTTTTTTTTTTTTTAAGTAAATATTACAAATTAAAAAAAAATTCTTTTAAAATTTATTATGGAGTAAAAACATTCTATAATCCCTTTGACTCAGTTAACCTATGTTGAAAACCTCATTTAGCTTTTCATACCACAAGGTACTCACAGTGCAGCATAATGCCTTACAAGGAAGTAAATCGCCTCTACAGGGTAAGATTGCACCCAGTGCTGCGAAGGGAGATCAAATACTGCCATGTCAAGTAAGAAATCCAGATGCCATATGAAGTGGATTCAAAAAAAGTTTTATTCCATGAAATTCATTTTCGGGAGGCCTGTTAGCCTGGGAGCTATGAAGAATGGCCAGAGAAAGCTCCTGAGCTTTGTAGTAACATGCTGACCTCTGGACAGCACATGATGCCAGAGAAAACCTTATAGCATTAATTCCCGAGGCTTGGTGGAGTTTTGTGGTGTACATGGTTTGCTTCCTGGCCTTTTTCACTGTTGACTCAGAATTTAGCTTTTTGAAATCTTCTAGGTCAGCTTTCTCTCACTGCTTCTTAGTTCCAAATGTTTTAAATCCCTTACCTGTCATTTCAGTAGTGTTTTGGAAGGGAGCAGAGTTAAATGCATGTATTCAGTTAGCATTTACTGAAAGTACTGTCCAAGTCTCTTTCAGCTGTACGAGTTCTGGTGTTAACAGTTTTATCAAAGAGAAGTGCACAGAGAGGAACTCGCTGAGCCAGATGTGGTCAGTCCTTCCTTCTGGATTCTTAATGTTGCCAAAAGTGGAATTAGCCTTTTCAACAACTTCCCTTAATTTACCATGCAGTCCACCAAAAGCCATAGGTTATCTTTTTTTTATTCCTGTCCTGATGTTTCTGTTATGTTGCATTTTTAAAACAGACGTATGAAACTTGAATTTCCCTAGAAAATTTAAAACTGTTGATTTTGTTTTTTCCCTAGTTTCGTAGACTATCATGAGCTTTTAGAATTCTGACTTTATTATCCTTTATTTTTGCTATTCCTTTCTCAAGTTTTTATTATCTGATAATTTGGTCAGCAAGCCAAGTATGTCTTCATAGTCATTTGGGGAATGGCTTGTTGATTGTGGGGGTCACTAGTGTGGTCTGGCTGGCTTGTTTCCTTTAGAAATCCTCAGTGCCATTATTTTTGGGCCTTGATAATATTTATCATTTTACTTTATTATTAAAAATATCTTTTATTTCTTTTCAAGATGTCTTTGTAGTTAGTTTGCTCTTTTCTTAAGACCATTTGAGCAGTTCCAAATGTACTTGACTCTTATTTTAGTATATTTTCCCTGATCTTATCCCAACAGATCAGCAAATTTTAATACAATTCAGGTGTATCATGCATTTCCCAATATCCATCCTCCTAACTGTCAAATAAGAACATGACATTAGCCAGATACGGCTTAGTAAGGTACAAGTGCTGGCCTTTTACTAGTTCACCTTTTCCTTTTCTAAGCGCCTACAAACCCTCCTTTGATGATCTGCTCTAGAAATTACATTCAATTGCAGTTTATGGCATTCCTTTTCTCCTTTCTAAAAATTGGGGTGTTAATGTGGTTCTTTCTGTGTTGCCTTCCTCTTATTCTCTGCAATTGCTAGAAAGTTACTGACCCCTGCTCAGCAGGTTGCACAAGTCCTCTTGGTGCTCAGGCATGTAACTTGTCTGGACCACCAGGGTGTGAACTTTCCTGGGAGACAGGAGAGGCGGTGTGTTTCCTATGTGTTCTCAGCATACTGCACTGGTCTAACATGTAGAAGACACTTAGTAAATGTGTGAATGTTTGTTTATTTGAAACAGTGTAGGGTTCTTTCTGAATTCCCTCACCTATTCACCTATTAGGGCTTCAGTGTTTACAGGCCAGTGTTGAGTCTCCTCTTAACTAAATGCTGGTGATCCTCGTTAGAGTATACTTTCTTACTTGTGTTTAAAGTGTCAAGACTTTATGAAAAAAATGTTATTTAAGAGTACCTGCTGGTGTTCCAAGCATTATGCTGGGCTTCGGAGATACAGCAACAAATAAGACAGCTCCTGCTGTCATGGAGCTCACCAGCCAGTGGGAGGAGAAGATTAAAGAAGTGCTAACGGTGAAGTTTCGTGCATGACCCGTCCTGTGCACATGTTATATTAACATTGAAGGTCTTTTATGTGATGCTTCCCTTCCCCCAGAAACTTTCTCCTAGGACTACCTCTGGTCTTCCTCTAACATATCATATCTGACACATGCCAATTTTACTGCCACCACCCTAGTCCAAGTCACTATTGTCTTGTGCTTAGGTGTCTGCAGTCTTTCTTCCTCATAGCAACCTGAGTGATCAAAAAACTAAATCAGATCCCAGTTCCTTTCATCTTAGAGCCTTCCAGGAACTTTCATCACACTGAAATAAAACATCTCGACTTTGCCCGCACCTTTTTCTGGCTGTGTTTACCTCTCCACTTTCCCTCCTACCATTGTTTTCATTCATTATGTTCTGGCTGATTTCACTGTTTTCAAACATGTAGAATTCTTCCTTGTCAGGGCCTTCCTCTCTCTGCCTGGCTCTACCTTCAGATCTGTCAAACTTGCTCCCTCAATTCTGAAACAGCTCTTCTGCTCCAACCCTGTCATTTTCTGTTTCTTTACTTGGCTGTATTTTCCTTTAAGCTGATCGACACCTGAAGTCATTTATGTATTTTTATTGGCTTTCTTTCTTCATAAGCTCTATGAGCACAGTTTACATCATTTGCTCTACCTCTCCCTTTTTATTTCGAAGCCTGTCTGTTGAGATAGGCTAGCTTCTGGGCAAAGGCATTCTTCCAGATTTAATAAGGTACCCTCTGATAGAGTTAAGTGCTTAATGTTTATAGTCTTGAAACTGTAATAAACTAAATTCTATTCTTTGATGCTATCTGTGTAACCAGTGGTTAGCTTCCCACTGTGGCTCTAAGTCCTACGGTTTCATAATTCCTGGATACATTTCTCAGATTTCTGCCATTGGTTTTGTTTGTTTGTTCTTCCATAATCTTGACAGACTTTCTCTCATATCTTGAATTCTTCCTGTTGGAGCTTGTTAGGCTTGTCAGTTTTCTGTGTAGCACGGGCTGATGGTTTTCTAGTAGGTTCTGACAAATCCTTAGTCTCATAGTTATGTGATAGCTCCTCTGGTACAGATTTTTCATCCTTTTCTTCTTCTATATTCCCTAGTATCATTTAAAAAAATAAATAAATCACCTTCCTTTGTTTCAACCTGGCATAGGAAAGGCTTTGTGAAGGAAAAGGAATGAAACTTGGTTTTATAGGATGACTGATAACTTCCGTGGGACTTCGGTAAAAGAACTCTAGAGTGCAGGTATGGCATGAACAAAAGGATAAAAGTGTAAAGTGCATAATGCATTTGCCAGAGTGGTTGGGATGACGAGAGTAAGTGTTTTTCTATAGTGTAAGATCTGGCTGAAAAGGTCAATTGTGACCTTAAATGCTAGCCTCAGGATTATGGAGGTTCTGTACTCTGGTCTCATAATATTTTTATATTTCCAGTATATGAATTGTTTTGTTCTTTTTATGTATTGGTTGGTTGAAGGTGAGGGACTTTTCCTTTTTTCCCCTGTCTTTAACAGTACTCAGTATAGTAGCTTGCACATAACAGGTGTTCAATGTTGAGTTGAATTCTGTCAAGAGGGTTTAACCTTCCCAAAGGATCTAGAATGCCAGACTTTTTCTATTGAGTTAATCTTAGAAAGGACATATATAATTTTTTAAATCGCATGCTTTATCTGAGTTTGCACTGTGGCTATTAATTTTTTGTCTTCTTTGTATCTCCCACATCACTTTTCCCATATGTAATATGGGGTCACCACAAGCAGCAGTGCTGGCATCAAGGACAGGGACCTGGGAGATACTTAGCTTCCTCAATATCTCCATCAAGTCCCTGATATTTTGGGGTAATATGTTCATAATCTTCGGTGCAGTGCTGTGCAGAGGCATCTTCATGTACCTCCTTTTAATCAGAGAACTACCCCTGTGTCCCTCAAAGAAGAAAATCTAGAGCTACCATTAAGAACAACTCTGTGTGGTAGGTATTACTATCCTGTTAACAGGTGAGAAAACCGATTCATAAAGGTTAAGAGTCTAAGATTGTTTAGCTGGTAAGCAAATAAACTGGAATTAAAATATAGGTCTTATGTTATTTTCTTTCCTCTATTTTTTAGGTAACCCAAATTCCACTTCAGGTTGATGAATGGCCTACTGGCTAGTTGGAAAAAATGCAATTTGTGTAGCATTGGCTAGTACATATGCTGAAAGTGAGCCTTTCCTATCCACTAAGGGATATAGGCAAATTCAAAGCCTCTGGCCTCTCTTGTGACACATGCATGAAAAAGATAACAAAAAGAAAAGTAAACATTACTTTTACCACATTAAATATTATGTTAAAGTAAAATAATAATGTCATTCAACATGTTTAATTTTTAATTTTCTATATTGTCAACAGGGCATTCTCCATTTGGCATAAACTATTGCTATGACTGATAATTTTAATTAGACTAAGAGTTAACCAAAATTTATTTCTAGGACATATAGTGTTGATAAATTGGAGGTAAGGGTGTTATTCTTTATTGTCAACATAGTTAATATGGCCTATGGAGACGAGTGGACTACACTTTGCTTTCATTAATACTTGTCAGCTATGGTTTTCCTTTTTTGTTTTTCCAGTTCTGATTGAACAGGTGCCCATTGAGTTGAAAAATTCATATGTAAACTCAAGATGCTGGGCCCTTATACCATTTCATGGTGGATGATTTGTCTAAAATTGCAACTGAATGAATTTCATTGAAGCAACAGAAGTCTCAAAGTTATGAGTCCATTGCTAAAAAGTGTTATGTTCTGTGTATATTGTCTGATTCATCATCTGTAGTCACAGAACAGTGATGGTTTGTACCACTGTATATATCAATATCATAGTTCATTAACCATAGTTTGGTCTTGCTCTAAAATCACTGGTTTTGTTTTTTCCTCAACAGAATGTGCCTAATTTTTTTGTCCTTAGTAATATTAATAATAAACTACTTTTCCTGGGTCTGATGGTCTTTAGAGATCAGATAGCATTTTTAAGTTGTAGTGAACCCTCAGCCCTGTTGTCTTCTGTTTTATCCATACCCACAGTCACATGTGAATGAATATGATAGTTCTCTAAGTCATTATTTTTCTATGCATACAAATATGTGTCACAGTGCTGAAGGACTGGGTAGTGTAGGAATACTGACATTGATGTTAGAGATAAAAATAGTGAATAAAATTAACAAAAGACAGAATCAGTAGGGTTTTGCTTATGCTCATTAAAGCAAACTCTTATTCATGCATTCATTAGATAAACCACGAATTCTCATTTTACTGAATGTTTTCCTATAAGCAATATGAAGCGTCTCCTTTCTCACTTTTATTCTATTTAGTAGTGTGTCTTTTACACCAACATTAGGTCCATAGTCACCTCTGGTCTGTTGCCCTCAGTTTATTCATCTGCCTTTGCGCACTGAGCAAGAATTAACTGCACTGGAGGCATACTTTTTTATTTTTTATTAATTATGGTGACACTGGTTAATGAAATCCAGTGTTTCAAGTGTACAGTCCAACAGTAAGTCATATATATTTTTCATTGTAAGTTCACCATCCATAGTTAGATTTCTTTCTGTCACCACATATTTGATCCCTTTTACCCGATCTTTACTCTGCTTCACTACTTTTACTTATGATGTTCTCTTTGTTTGGAATTTTTCTTCCTTCCTGTCCATATTCTGTCCTGATGAGCCAGCTCATATTCCTTCCTTTCGAGAAGCTTTTTTCGTTAGTCCACCCTGATCAGTCCCTTCTCTGAACACTTAATATTTAATAGTATAATAGTCTGAGTATTGTTATCTAAGTGTTTGTTTCATGTTATCTACCTATTGAAATATTGACTTTTTGAAACCATGGAGGTGAGGCCCTGCCATTCTGGGCATGAAACAAGTTCTCATGGCCAGAGTTTAGTAATAGTAACACTTATGTATTTATCAAGTGTTCAATTTGCTATATGTAGTAGTATGTATTTAATACACATTATCATTAGTCTCACAATGTTACAGATGAGGAATTAAGGACACATTGATTAAGTTGCCCCAAGATCAGATAACTTCTTTCTAGTAGAGCCAGGATTTGTAAACAAGTTCCACAAGCTTCAAAGCCTGTGTTCTTTGTACTATGCAGAAAGCTTTGTATCTCTAATTCAAATGTGTGTGTGTGTGTGTGTGTGTGTGTGTGTACACATCTGAGACTTAGTTTCTCTGAATATGATTTTCTTCCTTGACAGACACTTACTGAGCACTGATACCCCTGTAGCATTATCATAGGTGGTTTTCTTTTTTTGTTTTCGGGTATTTATATTTTGTTGTGATAGATCAATGGAAGATTTTATTTTTCGTTTGGGGTATCTTTTTTTGACAATTTGCATATTAACAAGAGCTGAATTTCTAGATTTTTGTAGCCTTTCTGTATTCTGCATTAATAACTAAATGAAACCAACTTTATGAGATTGGCTTTTTTATCGATCACCCTAAAATGGCTAAAGTTTTTGTTGTGTTTCTAGAATTAGCACTCTCAAATTTTTATGTTAAAATAATTTTAGATTTTACAGAAGAGTTGCAGAGTACAGGATGTTCCTGTATTCCCTTGATCCAGCTTCTCCTAATGTTAGCGTCTCATATGACCATAGCACGTTTATGAAAACTAAGAAATTAACATTGGTACAATACCATTAGCTAAACTACAGCCTTTATTCATGTTTTCCCAGTTTTTCCACTGTCATCCCTTTTCCATCCCAGGATCCAGTCCAGGATCCCACATCGCATTTAGCCATCATGTCTCCTTAGTTAACTCCTCTAGTCTGTGGTAGTTTCTCAGACATTCTTTATATTTTATTACCTTGTCCCTATTGAAATATCAGTAATGAATTATCTAATTCGAAATCCAGACATGTATGAGCCAAGGTGGAGTTTAAATTCTTAACAATCATGGTATGAACAGATCTATAATAATAAAATTTCAAGATTAATTCAAAAATCAGTTTGAAAATAATTTAATAAACCTGCGTTAACCCTAAAAGTGCAAAGTTACAGGCCTGGAGCCAGTTGTAGCATTCTTGACATAATGATAGGAAAGTGGGATTTAAGAAATAACCATACTCTACAACTATGGGTATATTGTCAGGCATATTTCAGTTCGTTGTGACTCTAGGTTTACATTGTGGGTGGTAGTTCCACTGTTGATTTCAGCCCTTTCATGAAAAAGAATGTTTTCACAACGTCAGGGATAGTAAACATGTTCCAGAGTTGAGCACATGTCAGAAGTTTAGAATTGCTTTAGCTTGTAAAATCATCTACAGAATGTCATGAATATCGACGTTTTGTTGGTCATATTTTGCTTTCAGCTCTTGTGTTTTGTTCATGAAAATGTGAACCGTGCCAGTGGGAAAATGCTTGATAATTCAGGTCCATCCCTGAGGGATGCACTTCAGAGGCAACCACGCTGAAAGTGATTCTTTCTTTAAAAAATTTGTGATTTTTTTTTTTGTAATTTATAAGATTCTCTTATTTTTAAATTCAGTAATTCCATTGAGTGTGTGGGCTGGTCACCTGTGGAAAATGAATGCAGTCTCCAGTTGTTTGATTCACAAGTCCAGTTTGCGTCAGAACACGGTATTTCCTTGGTCATATAAGCAGTGTTCCTCTCTACCCTCGCATCTCCCACCCGCTGCCCCAGCCAGCAGTTTCAGTTTTAGTGTGTTCAGATGTCGTGTCACATCATGGGAGAACAATCTCGTGAGTCGCCAGGGGGCCTGACAAGTCGAGCCACTCAAAGTCCTTTAATTCCAAGTGTCCTTGATCTGCAGCAGCAGCTCAGTAAATCTCTTGAGTAAATTTTCACAACTTAGCCATATGACTGTGTAAAAATAAACTTCTGTGCTCTGTTTCACCTACTTCTAAGTATTCCTTTAATTTGTGATGATGAAGGCCCTAACCTCAGGAGTCATAACTTGTTACTTCCTTCATCACATCCTGCAGTGAACCTGATTTATTCCTTTCAGTAAGTAGTTATTGGGCATTTCTATGTGCCAGAAACTATTGTAGGTGCTAAGGCTACCGCAGAGAGCACCAAGCTTCATTCCTACTAGACAATACAGCTACATCAATAAGTAAAATAACAGTTTGGCAGATTAAGATATGTGCTGCTATGGAGAAAAGTAAGAGGAGAAGAATGGGGAGTGTGTGGTATGATGTGTGTGGTGTGTTTGCAATTTACAATATGTTTGTCAGGAAAAGCCTCGCTGAGATGATGGCATTTGAGCAAAAACTTAAAGAAGGTGAGGAGCATTCTAGGCAGAGGGAACAATAAGTGCAAAAGGCAGGAGATACAAGCAAGCCTGAGAGACTGGAAGGGGCAGCAAGGCCAGCGTGGTGGAAGGAATGTGTGGAGGGAAAGGGACAAACAGGTCAGAGGTGGTGGGCCCAGAGCATCTAGTGTGCTGTCAGCCATTATGAAATTTTGGCTTTTCCTCTGAGTAAGGTTGGAAGACATTGTGGGGTTTTGAGTAGAGGAATATCATGGTCTGGCTGTCTGCTGCAAAGGGTCTCATTAAAACAAATGTCAAGAGAAGGAAAGGATAGAAGCTGATAGAAGGCTATTGCAGTGATTCAGTTGCGAGATAGTGGTGGATTGAACCAGGGTGGCAGCAGTGGAGAAGTGACAAGAAATGGTCAGATTCTGGATGTGTTTGGAAGATAGAGGCATCAGTGTTTCTTGATAAATGGGATATATGGTGTGAGAAAGGGAGACCATAAGGTTTTTAGTCTGAAAACCTGAGAAGGTGGAATTACTGTTTATTGGAGATGGGGAAGGCTGTTGTTGGAGCAGTTTGTGCAGGAGAATATTAGGAGTTTGGTGATAGACTTGCATCCTGAACGAGAAACAGCGGAGCCTGGGTGTGGCCTGCCTCATTGCATGATTATGCTTCAGAAATTTGTACACCCCCCTCTCTTCACTGCAGGTGCTACTTCATCTATGATAGATGATTTAAACTTTTCAACATTTAAATCAAGTATCTTAAATTCCTAGATGGCAGGTCCTTCATGTCTGTTAGCTGACTGGGTCAAAAAAAAAAAAATCTCAAATCTCAGGTGGGCTGCACTGTAATAAGAATGTTTCATTAGACCCAATATTTCTATGAGGAATACAGATGTTTCTGCTGCTACCTCATATAAGTAAACCTGGAAAATACAAGTAAACAGAAACAGCAAGATTAAAACCTCTATAACAATCTAAAAATAAAATAAGCAGCTGCACGTTGTGCAAAATCAGGCATGGAAAATATTGTGGCTGATAGAACAAGTAGAGTAGGAACAGACCCTGAAAACTAAGGAACTTTGTAACCAAGTACAGTCTTAATCGAAGTACTAAGAAAAAAAATAGCACAGCTTACTGATGTTTGCACCCATTATCACAGTTAGAATATTCTTTGTCCCCTTAAACCCTGGAACTCAGGCACTCTTCTTTGAGAAGTTGGTCTTCTAATAGAGACCTTTTCATTAGAATTAAAAATCCGATCCAAGACATAGCCTTCTTAATCCATTGGTTTCATACAGGGGGAAATGTCTTTGCAGCTTTTGCAACTTTGCCAGATAACCTGAAAGTGTAGTAGGTTTTAAGTCATTGAATCAGCCACCACTTAAAAGTAAGTCACTTCTGCAGATAATCAGCTCCCACTCCCACCTTAAGGTCTTACTATATTGCTAAGATTTTCTCTTCAATAATCATGAGAAAATGTGAATCTGATTACTTGGAAACATTAAAATGCTGGGGAAAATCACATATGAGTCAATGTGACTTCTCCATTAATATGGACATCCATCTATTTGCCAGTTGTGTATAAAGTGATGTGTTTCAAAGGAACACATTTTGGCAGAGCAGGCTGGACTGCTGACCTGGGACTCCTTCAAGCTGACATACACCTCAGGACCAAACTTAGAGCTGCCTCTTTATGTGATAGTCTACAATTTTTTCGTTTAAAATAGGTATTCAGTAAGAAAAACCCTAAAATTATCTCAGTAGTATTTTCAAAAAACATTTGAAAAAATTCAACATCTAGTCCTTTAAAAAGCTATTTAACAACTAGGACCCCCAAACTATATCTTTTATAAGATCCACTATTTTGAGCCAACAGCCAATATCACATTTGACAATAATACTAGATTTTCTCTTTGTTTCAGGAACATATAAGCAAAACTTTTTATCATCATTAATGTTGTTCCCGAATTTCTGACTAGTGCAATAAACCATAAAACAAAAATAAGTATAATGATAGAAAAGAAGATAAAATACAAAATCCA
This sequence comes from Pteropus medius, assembly GCF_902729225.1. Taxonomy (NCBI): domain Eukaryota; kingdom Metazoa; phylum Chordata; class Mammalia; order Chiroptera; family Pteropodidae; genus Pteropus; species Pteropus medius. The sequence continues at coordinate 1,433,458 of NW_024344374.1, forward strand.
AGAAAATCAATTAAAAATTGTTCATAAGGGCTGTAGATGCTAAGTATATGAAAATAAGTAGCTTTCACAAGCATCTACAATAACAAGTTAGACATGTATAATGAGAAAAACATCCCATTCACCATAGTAACAACAAATACAAAATACCTAGAGGTATGTGTGATTGAAATGAACAAAAAGAACCATAAAACTTTTTTTGAGATTTATAAACTAAAACTTGAATGAACCAGATGGACATACCTTATTCCTGGATTTAAAAACTGGAATATTGAGATACTTCTTTCAATTAATTTTTAAATTTAACATGATCTGAGTAAAAAACTACATATATTTTTAGAGGGGCTTGACAAAATGTGTCTAAGCAATAAACAAAGGAAAGACTAATATTAGATAACAAAGCTATAGCGGTTGGTAGTGTGTAATAGTTTACCACAGTGGTCATGAGTTTAGGTGTTAGAGGCACAGTACTTGGATTCTAAGCCTGCCACTTACTAGGCATGTGACCATGACCTTGTAACTTGATCTCTCCAAGCCTGAGTTCATTACCTGTAAAGCATGAGATTAAATGAGATAACATAAATGAAGAGCTGAGTAAATTGCTGGTTCATGGGAAGTACTCAAAAAATGTTAGCTACTATTGTTTTGGTGACACACACAAAAAATAAGTCAGTGGAAGAGAATAGTCTAAACATAAGACCATATTATAAGTAAGAATTTATCATTTATCAAAGGAGCCATTTTAAATCAACAGACAATTGATGAGATATTTAGTTTAAAATTTTTGGATAATTCCTATTATATAGCAATATAAATTTCATGAAACCATAAATAAGTAGAAGAAAAAAATATTTATGAAGTAGTTGAAGAGCTTTTAAAAGCAGTGAGAAAAGGTCCAAAGTCAAATTGATATGGCTATCCAAAATTTTTTTTTGTACAGAATAAAAACTTGATTGGATGACAAACAGACACAAGTAGTGGTGTATTGGTAAATGTTTAACAACCAGCTCTGCGAGGGAAGAAGAAAAATGCCCAGATTTGTCACGTTTACAGATTTTCATAATATAAATACTCCGGGCTTCTAAGGTGAAGTCGTGAGCAGGAGTTGGAAAGAGATGTACATTGTTGGCTCTCATGAGCTGATGATGCTGGCTGCAGCACACTGTCTGCACAGACATGGCAGAGCATGCTGAAAAACCTAGAGACTACCCCAGGCCAGAGCACATACCTGCTCAAAGCTGTCTTCCCTCAGAAGGATAAGTTAAAGGTAACAGAATAAAAACTCACTGTATTGTACTGTAGACGTTACCTTGAGCTGGATATCCACTGGCACAAGAATGCTCAACCTGCAAAGGGTCTCTGGGGTAGAAAGAACCCTGGAGGAGGTGGCTGGAGTCTACCCTGGGAACACCTTCTTTGGGGCCAAATCATGCAATAGCCAAGGGCTAAGGAGAAAGATGTTGTTTGGCAAACACGTCACAAAACAGACCAGAGCAGCGGATGTTTCTCCTTTGGTTTCTTCTAAAGTTCGTAGTACTCTTGGCAGTGGTCCATATGTTTTTCTATATTCTTCTGTCTCTGCTTATTCGTATCTCTGTTTTGGTTTTTTCCTCCTTTGATACTGTTAAATTACTCTCTATAATAGTTTTCATAAGTATGGTCACCAGGAAGATCAGTCATTGGAGTAGCGATGTGCAAAAGCATGAACACTTGTGCCTGGGCAGTGATAAGGCAACACAAGTGATATTTTGTAGTAGACCCGGAGGCCAAAGATGATGTGTCTCATCTTAGCCAGGCATGAGATGTCTTATGGTGTTGTCAGGAAGGGAAGCTTCAAGGTACAGAGTCTTAGGGTCCTGTCTCATGTTTGTTGGCCATAGGCATTCCATTCCATCAGGGGCTTATACTTTTTATTCCACAATGGACTACTAGTTAGTCACTTGATAAGCCAGCCTTACGTGTATCATCTTAGAATGGGTTGTTTCTTTGTGATCACATCATAGTTTTAATAGAAGATTGGTTTATTTTAAGGTCGACTTTTGCAAAAAAAAGCAGGATTTAATTGGATTTCAGAGAAGAGACTTTCTCAATGTGAAAACAATATTGTTACAAGTTGTGTAGTTAATTGAAGCCTGTGATTGAGAATTATTACTTTGAGCAGTACAGAAAGAACCAATTGACATGGATTGGGATGGGGATGTGGAGAGAGAAAAAAAAGTAGTTACTTTTAAGGGGTTAATGAAAGTTAATCCTATGATTTGAGAAAAGTAGCTTTCTTTAACAGACACAGGATTCGCTATTGGGAAAGATAGGTTGCCAGAACTGCACAGACCAGTCAAGATATAAATGAGGTCTGCCTGAGCTTGAGATGGGCTTTGGAGACAGACAAAAATGGTTTCTTATGAGTGGGCTGTTTTAATGACTCATTGGGTGTGGAGATTTACAGCTGCTTATGTTTTTAGAGCGTTTATTCAAGGTTGGTCCGTTAACGTTCATTTCTCTAGGCTGATTTTTTTTTTAAGAGCAAATTTAGTATCTGTCATTTGCAGGGCTATTAATTTGATGATTCAGTGTTCCTTCTCACTTATTTGGGTGTTTCCTGTTTTTTTGTGTGTGAGTTTTCTCTAATCACTTAAGATCTTTAGCTGGTTTCATTAATTTAGCTTCTCCTGAAAACCTTTGCTGGTTGTGGAACCATTGTTTTCTCAGGGTTGGAAGGGACTGTAATAGTCTTCTAATCCAGCTGTCAATTCGACGCTTTAATCTCCTGTATTATACTTTTCTATTTCAGATTTAAGTAATTGATGTCTTGATTTTTGGTAGTTTTTGGATTTACCAAGAAGTAGAATTCAAGGGTTGTGTGATAATATAGCAGTCTTAGACCCAGCAGTTTTTTTGGAGATAAGCAATTGGTCATACTTTGGGGTGGCTGAGGGCCAGCTGTTTATCAGATGTTGAATGTTGGCACCGTTCATGGCCCCTATTACAGGGTTCTCTGACCCCTGGCTTTAAACCCTGAGCTGGGAGTGGGAGTGTAACCGGACTTAGGACCTGGATTCTAGGGCCAGGCTAAACCTTGGACTCTCATATTTCTAAGGGTTTCTCCATGGTTCTGATCTGTTCACAGGCAGGGAGAGGGTGTTGGTCATTGGTGGTTTAGAATCAACCTCTTTGCTTCCAAAGCTATCTGTATGTGCAGGAGGTGCCTGTTTGTAAATTATGCTGAAATACTGAGAAAAGTTCTCTGGAAGGGTTCTAAATTATAGCTCTTTAATATTTGCTGCTTATAAAATTTGAATGAAGAATACTTGATGTGGTTCAGGTTTTACTGAGGAAGCCCAGCCAACGGCCGCTAGGAGGCTTCACCAAGTATCCTGTGTCTTAGAAGTCACCAAGCCCTGGGGCTACACTTGTTCTTAGCCAGAAGGCCAAGAAGGAGTGCCCTGAGGCTTTGGAGGTTCAGAGACTTAATTTTGCTAGCACATTTAGAGTGCATCCTTCCATTAACAGTAGATGCATGTAAACCAAGGTGGTAAGACACATATGTCAACTCAAGAGGCTAATTTATTAAAGCGACATGCAGACCAGAAAAGTTTTGTCAGATCAGCTAGTAATAAGGTAAAGACAAATTTTTATGAAGAATTATCAAACTATTCCTAGTAGAAAAGTAGTACAGTTAAATTAAAAAAAAACAACTGATCCCACATGGATACGTGTAAGTACAAAGTCCTTTCTGATCCCACCTCATGAGATAACAATCGTCAACAGCTTAGTCTGTGTGTATTCATCCAGACTCTATACATGCAATAACCTCTTTTGCTCTATTGCTTTACTCTTCCATAGATCTCTAGATGTGTTATGCACATTGCTTGTTCACTTGTGGGAAGCCAGAGGATACTCAGAAGGTTGCCCAATGACATAGAATCAGATGAAGGGGAGTAGGCTGAATGACTTACGGCAGCAGCAGTATCCTGAATTGTCTATTCCTCATTCTAGAGTTTGCTACCCTGGCACCCCTTCCCAAGACAGTTTGGAAGGGCAGTATTAACGTTTATCTCTCAGACTGTTGTTTTTCAGTATAACTGGCCAAGTACAGATCCTGGCACCTAATAGATGCTAAATAAGTAGTAGCTGTGCATGTCCTGTCTGGTCCCTTTAGTCTGACCAGTATACTCTTTCTGTAACTGTGTTTATACCACAGCCCACTTTTGCCTTGTCATGTGTGTCCTTTGGTCTCTTGAAGATGAATTTTCTAGCTTTACTTTGATCTGTTTTATCTTTTATTTTAGTGCTCTGCAACCTTATTTCTCTTATCCCCTGTACTGCCTACAGAGGGATAGAATTATTCAGTGAAAATCGGCACTTTATCTAGTAATTCTTGTAACTTTTCTTGGATAAATGCTTTCTTCCATTAATTTTCATTATTGCCCAACTCTTTACATTAGTTAAAACTATTCTGCTTTTATTTCACTGTATACCTAATGTAACTATATTAAAAGGGTTCATATGGAGTCTATCATGAAATCAGTAGAACTCCGTGTGTGAAGTGGACAATGTGGCCCCTTTTTAAGTGTTTTGTGGGATTTCCTTTATATACAACTTTATTGAGATATAATTCAGGTACCATACTGTTCACACATCTAAAGTATACACTGTTCTATGGTTTTTAGTATATTCACACAGTTATGTAACCGTTGCCACAATTAATTTTAGAACATTTTCATCATCCCAGAAAGAAACCCCATACCTATTAGCAGTCATTCCCCATTTTCCCTCAATCCTCATCCACCCCTAGGCAAGTACTGATCTACTTTCTGTCTCTATAGATTTATCTATTCTGGATAGCTTATATAAATGGAATTATATGTGGCCTTTTCTGTCTCATTTCTTTCACTTGTAATGTTTTCAAGGTTCATCCAAGTTGTGGTATGTATCACTAATTCATTCCTTTTTATTCTAAAATTTATATTCTATACTGTGGATATACTACATTGTATTTATCCATTCATCAGTTCAGGGCATTTGTATATGATTTCTTAATTGCAAAGTAGCACTTTTAAGTATCATTACTCTTTTTGAAGTCCAAACATATGCTATACAAAACACAGAAGTTACAGAAGGCTGGGAGGAAACAGTTTGTTTCTACCTGTTAAATATCACTGCAAGTGTTCTCTTCAAATGTCAACAGTTATATTTGGACTTTTGGAAATTATTTTTGATATCAAAATATAAAATGTTAATAATATGTTATTCTCAGTTATGCCCTATAATTTCCCTGTAGGAAAAAATACTAACCATGTAAATAAACAATTTAGATAAATAAGTCCACGGTGTGTACTGTAGTACTTTTGCTGTAATTCTTATGCCTCTCATTTTTTTATTGTCCCTCCTCTCGTCCACATACATCAGTCCATGGTGTCCACACGGGATGTGTTAACCAGAGTAAACACGGCAGAGCAAAGTGGGCGTGGGCTCTGGAGGCCAGCTACTTGCTTCATTCATATCCCTGCTTTTTGTACAGTTTGGCCATATGACTTGGGCAAATGACTAAACCCCTCTTTGACTCAGTCTCCTCATCAGTAAAATGGGAATACTAATAATATCAACCTCATAGGCTCGTTGTGCAAATTTAATGGTTTAGTATAGGTAAAGTGTCTGGTATATGGACTTTGCTCAGTAATATTAGCTATAGTCTGCAGTTAGTGCTACACAGTCACTAAGAGTGTGTGAGTCACTTAGTACGTCACTGAGATTATTTTGGTGATCTTAATTAAGGTTGATCCATGACCTTTTTCCACCTTTAATAAATATATGCATTTTCGTCTATCATTTCACCAACCCTCATGTGTGGATTCAAATGAATGATATTTATAAAAAAGAAGAGAAAAGGTAGAACCCAGAGATGAGGAAAGTAAATTGACAAAGGGAGAACGGTAGAAAAGTGAAAATAAAGTAACTGGATTTCTTAAGTTCCAACATTGTTCTTTTCATGTGGTAATAATTATTTATTGAATGCATGGATTTTTTTTATTGTTTTGTTGAGTATAAGTTTTAGAATTGAAGTTTCTTTCAACTCCCTTACAATTTTTAAGGCATAGGAAGTCGTTTCAGTTGCTCTTGTTGTATTATCATTTGAAAATTACTATTAATTTGTTTCTTACGTTTACCATGGTTATCTATACAGCCATGCACTAGTATGCACTCCTGGTTGTATGTCCTTAACAGCTCATTTTTCACTTTTCAGTCACATACTTTAAAATGTATGCAATATGGGAACAATTTTAAAGTGTTTGAGATGAATATTTTTAAAAATGTTTCATAGGGGAAATTTTTTCCCATAGCTCATTGGGAAAAGGCACTAACAATGTTAACTAACTATGTTAACTAACTAACAGTGGTTTAGGGCCTGATCCCAGCTAGGAGCTTAATCCTGGGAAAAAAAAAAAATACGGTACACGGTGTAGGGATAGTCATCATTCTCATAAGTGAGGAGATCAGGTCAGCTGACCATACTCCTATTTAAAAGAGGAGCGAGGACTCAAACCCAGATTTGTGTTCTTCCCTCTCACTACACCAGTATATTACCTCTCTGATGTTTAAGCACTGCCTCTCTAATGTTGCCGGTTCTGCATTCTTCAGGAGAAATCTTGCTCCTGCCTGGGTGATTCGCAGTATACTGCTTTCTAGTGAAATTTGAAGTGTTCTGATCTGTCAATAAGTGTCAGATATTATGACTTAAACATTTTCTGGTGGTTTTGATACTATATCTCTTTATAGCTGACATTAGACTGAGCAAGTAGAAAAAAATAATCTGGAGAAATGGAAACCAATATTTCGCTTTCTTTATTATATTTCTCATAATTTAAATAGCATTAATGGAAATCAAAATGAGACAAATGCATTATGTCAAACTATTTAAAAATTTCACTATCCTTTCCCAATGCTCGTACATTTGCATATACTATTTGACATAGTTGTATAACCAGAGCATAGATATAATTTCATACCATGTTTTTAAACAACCTTTTATCATAGTCATTTTTATAATTATTTTTATGATTGCTTAATATTTCATTCTCCTCTTTAACTATTTTTTATTATTGGATAGTTAATTTCTAATTTCTTCCCATAACATCACGGAATTGAACATCTTACATGCAAGCGATTTTAATATATTAGATTATTTCCTTGGGTTTTTAAAAAAATGTATCACCAAATTACTTTCCTGAAGCATCTAACCAATTTACACTGCTTTCAGTTTCAGCAGAGTCTTAACCAGTCTCACGAGCCCTTACTTTTGAAAGTCATTTCAGTGGGAGCATCATTCCAACCGTGAACCCTTATACTCTGGTTTCCAAAAATGTGCCATGAGAGAGGTTGACACCATCTGTAATCGTGTTTCCCGATGGGTATATGGCCAGATAAGTTTTGGAGAGTCTCATAACAAGTCTCAGCGAAGTCCTACTCAAAAGACTAGGCTTTTTAAATTAGTATTTCTCAAACTTATTTAAATCTGGAATTTATTTTTCTTGTAGAACCTATTAACAAACATCTTTGGGAAATGCCATACAGTATAATATCTGTGGGAAAAGGAGCGAGCCTATGATGCAGTAGAATGCTTTTTAGGGAAATCACTTAATGCAGGAAAGGCAGTAAGGATGTTTACTCTAATATTATGCCACTCTAGGACTAAGAGACGTAGCCTTGTTCATTCGTTCGTTAGATGAATTTACTGAGAGCCTACTATGTGTCAGACACTGTTCATCTACTGGGGATATAACAGTGAATAAAATCAACAAGTCTCTGACCCCAAGTAGGCATTAAGGTGGGAGGAATGGACATTCTACATTTAACCACTTAGGGGAAGATTCTGTACACATTATTTTGCATGAAATAGGCTTTCGCTTGAAGTAGTCAAATGCCTAGTGTAAACAGTGCTGATCCTTGATTTAAACAAAAATAGGCACATTGTCCTTCCTCTCAAGAAGTTCATAATTTACTGGGAAGCACATAATTATAATGCGAAATGGTAATTAGCATGGTGGTGGTATATACATAGTATGCTTTAGTAACACAAAGGAAGGGACTCTAATCCATATTTGGGAGGTTTCTAAATTACATTTTTACTGTAATAGGGACCTGGTCACTTAGGTGTTCTTAGACACTGCCACAGAACTGAACATACATTTGTTTCTGTACAAGATTCCTGTGGCCTGAAACATCTCCATCGGCAAAGACAACATACAATTTTGATTTAAAACAAATTTATTGAATTCCACTTACCCATTAGCTATGTTACGATCAGTGTAATTTTCATATTCCTTCTTTTAAGTCAGTATAGTCTTCATAAGTCAGTTTTTGCCTGTTCCATCATGGAAAGGAAGCAAGATTGGAATAAGAATACTATCTTGAGTACCTACGAATTCCTGCTTTAAAAAAAATGGTCACGATATAGCAAGAAACATTAGTAAATCCATTCGCTATCTGAAAATGGCTGTACTGTAGCAGTAGCGGGTACAAAGTAGAGCTTTGGTCCCATCAGTCTGTCTTTGTTACCATCAAGTACTGAAGTTCTGACATTTGCAGGATGTGATAGGGAAAAATGAAGCCCACAAAAACTGTAATTTTAAAAAAATAATAATTTTAAATTAAAAATGTTGCTCACCAGTGAACCAGAAGAAAGACAAGTTAGAAATATTGTTTGAGGATTGTAGACGAGTCTTGTCTGTATAATTTTAATTGTGTTTCATTGATGATAGAGGTAAAGATGCTATTAACATCTGCAGAACAAGATGAATTTGGCCTCTGTCCAGTAGTTATGTGCTAACGTGCAAGAAAGACAGTTACTGAGAAGTCTGATGTAAGGACATCTTTGTGACAGGCCTACAGTTTTTATTTTGGGGGAAGTTGGAGGAAGAGGGAAGGCATTGGAACATATTTACCCATGATCTTTCTGTCACTATATGAATATATAACTTATAAAGCAGCTCTAGTTGTCATTTCCCCCTTTTTCCTTAAATGGATGAATGTTTGTGATTTAGCATAAAGTTCATGAGCTAAGAAAAGCAGTTGGACACAGATTCCTGTAGCTTTCCACTCAATGCATCTTATTACCCTTAACTTCCTGTTAAAATCATACTTTTATTTTTTACCTTTCAAATATGAATTGCCATCACCAGGCTTAGCAAATGAAACGGATTACTTATAGTAACTGTAAGTAGTTTTGCACTCCAAATCCTTGACAGAGCTTTCCCAAAGGACAGGCAATGTCTTTCAAAATCCTATTACAAGATTTTATTTGCAGGTACTTATGAACAGAAGGCTGAAAGCCTCCATGTTTTATTGCTACCCAACTTCATCAGGTCTGCTCACTCTATTGAAAATTGTGGCAAAAATGATACACATCAGCTCTTTTATTCTTTTGTTACTACTCTGCACAAATAAAAGCATATTGAGGAATTTAATGAAGCAGTATGTCCTTGGAGGGAGCTTTGGAGATTCGGAGTGTACGACTTTTTGTCTTTAACACTGGAGATTTTTGTGTAGAACAGGTGGGCATGAACAATAAAGTCCTTACAGACAGGCCAGTGTTTGCCACGTATGTACTTACAATTATACAGATGTTTCTGTAAGCAGTGACCTTGGAGATGCATTCAGTGACCACTTTAGTCTTTTTGAGTGTGACAAGGAGTAGTTGGGATGATGAAAACTACAGCAGAGCCCCTGGAAGTCAGAATATTTTGGAGTTGATCTGTTTACCTAGGAAGCAGAGACTATGATAGTCAAGAAAAATTAGGGTTTGGGGATTTGATTATCCAACAAATTAACACTTTCAAAGGATACATTCAGAGAATCTGTGCTAGGTGAGAGGCCACATCTTAGCTTGCTTTAGCCTTCACATGCATTATTGACATGACATTTTATTGGAATCGTACTTGGTGGAAAGCATGAATCTGTGCAGCAGAGATCTAGATACACATGAAGGTTGGTGTTTGTATGCTTGTCGGGAAACGTGGTCTTCAGGTTATTGCAGTTCCCAGCCTACCAGTTTAACTCTCCTTTATCCCTGGCCTGTAGGAGTATAAGCATGTGTCAAGGACAGTCTTGACTCTGCTTAAATTTCTAAGCTTTAATACTTAATTATTAGTAATGAATCCTTGCAAACAGATAAAAACACAGAAGTATGGGCAATGCCATAGTTGTGAATTGCTGGCCCTAATGGTATTGGAATCGACTGTAGTTTATCCAGTTTTTTGCAGGGCTCGCACTGTCTGTACATCAGTTCTCTTCCTTTGGACCAGCCTCCTAGGTTGCCACTTTTTGTTGCTCTGAATGTGGGAGAATGCTGTTCGCTGGCTTACTCAGGAGAAGTGCCAATGGAGCCCACGAGAAATTCTGAATTGCAGCAACTCTAGATGTGTGTGTGACCAGTCAGTGTTAGCAGGAATCTCACCAATGACATCAACATGAAAATATTATTCTAGCTTAGTAAATATAACCCTGTGCTAATTGTGTCAGAAAATGAAGAAAGATGTTTTTCCTGTTTTCCAAGACCAAAAGGCCTCTTTCCTAACTGGAGCAGCCATACATCTTTAGTACAAATAAATCTTAATGGATACAAAGTGAAAAAATGGATTTTTTTTTTTTAATAAACCAACTTCATATTCTATTTGTTTACTACTGAGCAATTCTGAGTGGGATAATTCTTATTTGGTAGTCAATATTTCTGTGTCATAGCTAGCAGGAATTTTTAGTGTGTTTTAGGCACATAACTTTTTTTTTTTTGCTGCACTTAACAAGCATTTAATCACCCCATTCCTGAAGCAACAGGGAAACAAACAAGTGGGCCTAGAGAAGCCAACGCCAATATGGGCAAACAATGAGGCCCCAGGAAGAGAATGACGCTGCTCCAGAAATCGATTCTCTGTGCAGTGCCCAGTTGAGGGGTCCCCGGATTAGGGCCCAGCCCCGCTTCCAAGCCTCAGGGGAAAGCTGGGTCTGCTGGGCTGAATGTTTCGCATCACCAGAAAAAACCTCTGGAAGAAGTTGACAGAATCTTGGAGGGAACTGGGGTCTTCGGCAGTCCGCCTGCCCTTCTTCCACAGCCTGTATGGCTGCTGCGACATCCCTGTTCCCCTCAGAGGTCATCTCGACTGCGACGGCCCTCTCGGCCCCGCGGACATTCCATCCGTTCCGCACACCGCTGCTAGGGATCTCCCTTAGGCACAAAACATTTTATTTTAGATGCCAACAGATCATTTTTCAGTGTTTGCTTCAGAAGTTTATGAAGTGGTTTCAAGAGATCTCACAAATGTTTGCTTAATGGTTCCCCATCTCTATTCCTGCAGTACTTTTGATACACCTCTATTTTGGCATCGCTCGTGATATCATAGTACTTCGTTTGCTTCTCTCACTGCACTAGGGCTGAGTGAGGGCAAGAGCTCATCTTACCTGACTTTGAATCTCGGGTACTTTGTGTGCTGCTCAGTATTTATTTGAAGAACCAATGGTCCTTATTTGAAGAGTGTTGTCTGAAAATCAAGTAACTTAGTTTAATTGACTGTCACCGTTTTATAGCACATTTTCTGTTATTTTCGAACCATGTCTATAAAAATCTGGTGTATCAAGGAAAGATTCATAGCGTTAGGTAATACTGTTATTAGATTACTATAAGAATCTTTTGGGAAGCTTTATACCTCTTTCTTAATTCGGAGAAAGTCATATGGACAGTAAGTTCAGAGTATAAAAAAGAGGGCGGGGAGCATTCAGTCTTTGCCTTTCGATATCACATAGGGGCTTCTGACTTCCTGGATTTTGGACCCTACTTACCTCTAATCTTCCTAATCCTTCCTGCTCTGCCTACTTCAGTGAACTAGATTCACCTCCGCCAGACTTTTTCCTACTTGTTTGGTCCTCTGCCTTTGCCCACCCTGCCTGCCCTGTTACTTCTTATGCCCTCCAGTGATATCTAGTTTGACCCAACTGGTTGTAACATATCACTTCTCTAAACCTTTGTGTCTTACTATTTTCTACAAGTACATCTATTCAACAACTATATCTTCATTAGAAATAACATGGAAATTTAGGATAAAACTTTTTACAGGTTTATTTCCTAGAAAATCCCCTGAGTAGAGCATAAGATATTCACTGAAAGGCCTTGGGTTTAGCCATTAGAACCATGGTGAATGTGGAGTCTAAGACATAATTACTTGTACTATGTGTACTATGACTTCTATAAGAGATATTATGGAAGCTTTTTTTTTCATCTGTGATGTGCAAAATGTAGGAAGAAATGTGACGATATTAAACATTATTCTTTCCTACCTTTAAGGATACAAACATGAGGTAGATGTCAGCAGTGGTCTAACTTAGAAATTTTTTTTATGGTCTATTACTGGTATTAAAAATTAATTCTGCCTTAATTATTAACCTTGTATAAATGTGCAAAATGACTATATAATGTGAGTATTATTATATATATATATAACTTATTTTTAAAATTTTTAAAAAACTTTATTATGGAAAATCTCAAACCTTCATTTTACCCTCTTTTGAAATTTTTCATTTCTTTGTGTACATCCAAGTTTGTCTGGTATCATATTCTTTCTACCTGAAGAGCTTTTAATAATTTTTTTTGTAATTCCAGTTTGCTGTTAATAAATTCTCTTAGGTTTTGTTTGTTTGAAAAAGTCTTCGTTTCTGAGGGACATTTTCTCTGGATATAGAATTCTAGGTTAACAGTGGTTTTTAAATATTCTTTCAGTAATTTTAAAGATGTCATTCCATCGTTTTTTGCTTTGTATAGTTTCTGATAAGAAGTTTGTTTTATCTTCGCTGTTCTGTATATCATGTATCTCCACCCCTAGCCCCTACGCCTCTTGCCATCAAGATGTTCTTTTTATTTTTGGTTTTCAATGGTTTAAATATAATATGTGTAGAGTGTGTGTATGCATGCATACATGCATGTGTGTGTGTTGTATTAATCCTGTTTAGGATTCTCTGAGCTTCTTGGATCTGTGCTTTGATTTCTTTTGTTATTTTGAAAAATTCTCAGTCATTGTTTCTTCTAATATTCCCTCTGCCCCATTCTGTCGTCTCCTTCTGGGTTTCCAGTTACACATATGTAAGACCATTTGATATTATCCTGGAGGTCAATTGGATGCTCTGTTCTGGGTTTTTAATTTTTACTTTTTTTTTCCCTTTATGTTTCACTTTAAATAATTTCTGCTGACCTATCCTTGAGTCAGTTGATTCTTTCCTACTGGTGATTATGACCAGGCATTCTTCATCTCTGTTACCATGTTTTTTACTTTCAGCATTTCCTTAACTCTTTCTTTCCATCTTCCTGCCAGAGTTTGCGGACTCATGTTTCAGAAATAGATTATCCACTTATTTTCTCTGAACCTGTGTTTTCTCTTTTACAAAGTAGAAAAATTGGGAATATATAGAAATAGCTATCAGAATCGTTTTGAGGTTCAAATGAGGTCTCTTGGGCAAGTCCCTTCCTTCCCTTCCCTAGGTCTTGATCATTCTCATTGAAAGGCTTGGACTGTATGATTCTTTTGGTCCTATTTAGTTCTTAAATTGTAAGATTCTGTGAAAGGGAAGGAGCCTAATATTTATCGACAGCCTGTATTAATCTCATGTAGAATTTAAGAAAGGGATAAAAATCACATTTAAAAAGTGCTTTTGTAAAACATTTTACTTCTGCCGAGTCTATGTGGATTTTAATTGGAAGAAATAGGCAGCATTAAATCCAGTTGCCACTTGGTTAAATCTGTTAGAGAATCATTAAAATTTTTCAACCATTGGGTTTCCTGACTCACTTGAGAAATTTCATGGCTCATGAAACAGCTCACTCTCTTTTTCTGTGCCTATAGGATTTTAAATTATTGGGTTGGCTCCCAAATTTTGCAGTGTGAGGAAAAACTAATGGAGGATTTTGCTCTTTACTGATAAGTACAAACGAATGATATTCTCATCAGATTTGTCTTTGCACTTGCAGACTTGTGTTCAAATCTTAATTGCACAGCTGTGAAACCTTGGGCTGATTATTTAACTTTGTAGCTTGAGTTTCCTTATCTGTGAAATATGGATGATACCTACATCAGAGAGCTGTTTTGTAGGTAGATGACATAATGTATGTTAAGCTTTGGTTATACTGCCTAGTTAATAGAAATCAATAACTGATAGCATTAAAACAGTAGCTAAAATGAAAGTTGCCACCAGTCAAACTTTTAGTAAGTAGAAGGGGAAAGGCAAGTTTAATATTCTCCTTATTCCTTTTAGTGGCACAATCCACCTGGTAAAAGGATATTTTAATAATAGAGAGAGAGTTAACCGAAAATTGAGCGTTGATGAATAAGCGTAATCACCAAGAATTAGTGCTTACTATGCGACAGATGCTCATATTTAATCCTCAGTGTAGCCCTATGAAGCAAGCTGCCTCTCCTCAGAGGAGCCTTTCTTTATCTGAGTGGGGGTGACCACCCCTTACTTTGTGTTGTTTCATTCTTCTTTGTACTATGTCACTATTTTTTACATGCAACCCCTGTCTGTTCTCTATTTCTCATCCTCACTGAAAGGTTTTCAATGTATTTGGCCCACAGTTAGTTGAACTGAATTGCTGAGATGTTGAATCTTTGTTTTTTTTTTCTGGTCAGGACGGAAAACCCACTTTCTTTACTATCTAGGTGAAAATTAAAGCATTGAAAGTCGAATATCGGTCTGAGGCAAAAATGCTAATAGTTGTGGATAAAGGAAGTGCTCAATCAATCTGAACTCCCCACCCCCCAATACATACAATTTGTTAAGATAAACAAATACAGTATATTAAAATAGCTGTTGCTTTGGAAGTTACCTTTGAGTAGATATAATGCATTTTAAAGAAGTGTCCAAATTCTTTGTTTCTAAGTAATTTTACTGTAATGGGTATTATTCAAAATTGAAATTATTTAATACAAAGAACATTCTTTATTCATACTGTGAGCAACTGTCTTGAAAAACATAGACCACAATACAGGCATTCTTACTGGAATGACACAGGGAATAATGTCATTATTTTTGCAGTTTTTTCTTGTCATAACAAAAATTTTTATAAAACTGCATTCCTGATCATAGATTTTTAGAGTTGGAGGGAACCTGAGAGCTCTAGTCTAATTCCTTCCTGCCACCCGGGGAGATGAAGCAATTTACATAAAGTCCTGCAGCTGACTAATGACAGAGCTGGGGAGAGAGCAGTCCTTTATCCATTTGCCATAGTGTTAACATTCCTCTGGAAAAACTGCCTACTCACTCTTGGTTTTTAATGCCAGAATCTTGGGGTAAGGTTTTTTCCCAGTGACTAACTAGTGCTTTTTTGTTTTCTTGCGTGGGTGTCTGGGAGCAAGCTATCAAGGGTGGTGGCATTTTTTATTTTTGTTGTTGTAGAGCAATTGAACCGTGTAAGGAAGCAAACACAGAAAAGACATTTTGTCTGGTTAGCACTTAAGGTGTCAGGAGAAACTGGTCGAAGCTAAAGTACTCTGCCCTCAGTGTGGATAGGCAGGTATTTTAAGGTTCAGTTTCTGAACCTGGGGTTTGAATTCCCTAAACTTTTATGAAAATTATGCAATCATATACTTACCTCCTAAGAATCTATAGATTTCATCAAGTTATCAAAAGATACACAGTTAAAAACTATTGTTTTATTTAAAAAAGGAAAAGGTAAGTAAACCTGATTGAAAACTAGTTCCTCACTCTTACACCCTAAATACTAATTATACTAGAGGGCTTATCACAAACCTTCCCAGATGGCTTCCTGGATCTTATCACGGAAGCCACTGGATGCTCCTACTTTCTTTTTGCATAAACTTTTCCCATAGATTTTCTAAGGCTGCCTTCTCTCTCCCTTCCCTCCTCACTGTTTCTAGAAGAGGGTGTGAGACTCAGGGATTTTTGTTCAGTGAAAAGCTCAGGAGTGTTATTTCAATTAAACATCCGGGTTAAAAGGAATCTGTGAGCTGCTGACTTGAGAACCTTAGGCTGTTGCTATAAGAAAAAATGTAACCGGAATTTCAATCTAATACTTTGCAAATTAACGTTTAGATTCCTCTAGTTCTTTAGTTAGGGAAACTCTATGTTTGATATAGAAACTCTTTACACTTTCTAGAAACACAATGAAACTTTATGGATGGAGGTTTAGGAGTTGCCCAAGTCTATCTATAGAAGTGTCTTAATTTAGTATTTCCTTCCTGACTTTTATAAGACTTAGAAGAATCTACCCCTAAATAGGAATTCATTTCAATGGGCTTCCTTCCTGGAAGAGAGCATATAGAAAGCACATTCTAAGTTTTTAAGTCTAGCATCTGAACACATAAAGAAAAAGCTACCGCTAAGATTGAAGTTGGAAGAATTTGTTCATTTGTTTATTCATTTTTAAAAGCCCATACTGAGCGCTTATCATGAACCCTCAGGCATCATGTTGCATGCTGGGAAACGAGCAGTGGTCTCTTCCCTTGCAAAGCCCATGATCTGCTGGGGACACAGCTCAACAAATAACAGTTCTGCATGCTAAGTACTCTACTAGAGGTACCAAAAAAGCATCAGAATCAGTACTCTGCCTGGCCAGGAAGAAGGGTGGGAGTTAGGGTAAACATCACACAAAGGCGACAAATAGAAAAGTTGCATCTTAACGGTTCAGTAGGAAATTGCCGGGCAAAGAGGGGACCTAGGTATAAATAGTATATTTGTGCTTTCCTAATTTTAACTAAATTTAATGTTTACACTCTCTTATTTTGTATTTTCAATTAGAGCTCCAAACGAGAATGGAAGCCACTGGAGGACCGTAGCTGCACAGACATACCGTGGCTGCTGCTTTTTATCCTCTTCTGCATTGGGATGGTAAGGACACTCTCACTCACAGATGATCTGGAGATGAACTCATGATCCAAGGGAATGATGGGGAGTTGGTTTAAAGAAGGATCTTGATATTTTTCAATTTATTTTTAATTCTTCCTGAATTGCTTATAAGTGGAGGCCATAGGATACCATGGAAGCAAGTTATTTTTCTGCCATATAATTCACTGGTACTATTGGGTACCCTTTGATGATGATGATGATGATGATGATGATGATGATGATGATATACATGAAAACAGATCAAAATTTAAGGAGGAATTGGAACTCTGTCTCTCTGACTAAATCATTTTAGAAAGCCAGACCATTTGACAAAAATTTCTGTGAACTCTTATCTCTATGGGGTGTTGAGCAGAGAGAACATTGGCCATGGAGTCAAGCATCCTGAGTATTCATACAACTTGGTCATACAAACCTAATGTTTTTTTTTACATTAGTGACTTTTCCTCTCAGGCACTTGGTAAAATTGGAGGTCTTGCTAGGTGACATCTACAGTGCTCCCAGTTCTGACATTTGTTAGTTCTTCCCAGAGAGGAGGCTAATTGCTCACTGCTCCTTCCTCCTCTTCCCACACTAGGCCCCTCCTGCCTGCTGTGTTTAATGTAATAAGTGGCCTCTCTCAGTTGAGATCTAGGGACCTGATGAATTTTCAGTGGGTATAGAGGTTGGAGGAGGAAAGTCTCTGATTCAAGGTGTTGAGGGTCTCCATATCCAGACTACATACCCACTCTGCCTTGTATGAGTTTCTGATACAGGCTTCAGGGACTTTGAAGTCGCTGCCTTGTGTGCTGGGCTGGAAAAAAAGATAGACAACAGCTATTTTAGAACTAGCTGATATTAAGAGCTAGAAAAGACTGGGAAATCCTCATCTGGTCCATCACCCTCATTTTGCAGATTAAAAACATCAGACCAAAAGGTAGATATGGCCATCCCAAAGCCATACTACTAATTAATGACAGAGCAGGGAACAGAGCCCCAGCCTCATAAAACTTCAGGCCAGTGCTCTTTCTGCCACCTTGTTTCCTCTTCCTCAAGGAGACTGTTCAGGTAGTATTGTTCTCTCCTTCACAGTCTTTACAACTCAAAACACAATTATGCTACCTCAGCAGCATTTTTTTTCACACATGTGTGAGTATTTTTAACCCCCTTTTCCCATATCTTTTATAGAGGTTCTTTAGGAAAGTCATTTTCTGTGTCTCTCTGCATGTGACTGCCCCTCACAAATGCCAAAAAACCCTAATCATGGCTAATAGGCCTAATTGTGGTACCAGTTCTGCCCCTGAACCAAGGAAAAGAAAGCAGTAAATTTTAATGAGATATAATTAAATAATAAATCCAGTGAAATAAGGAGTGTTAGTTTTAAAGGTAATAGACAGCTCAGTTTCAGCAAACCTAGGATATTTAGAAAAGTCCAAATACCCATTGCCTAACTTAGGACTTCTAAGATAGTGTTTAAGAGTCTGCTTAGTTTTATGGAGTGGCAGCTGAAATGCAGCATGCACTAATATGCATGGAGAGTGTGTGGAAAAGAGTCTTTGCTAACAGAACTAGTCCACAACCTCTCCCTACCCCCTGAATTTAACCCAGGGGCAAATGGCAGTGGACCTTTCAAAATTATGTTTATAAAAACATGTACCTTTGACCCGAGGTGCTTTTTTGATTTTCTTTGCTAAAATAGCTCAGGAAAGTGCAGTCATTAATGTTAACAGGCTGACTTGGGAGTGACTTGAGAGTAAGGAATCTATTTGTTTACTGAAATGTTTTAATGCAATGGTAATTCATATAATGTTAATTTTAGTGCAATGATAATTAAGACCCACAGTGTGTACTTTTAAATGCAGGCAAAGCGTTATTTGTTTTGGAATGGTTCTTTTAGTGGATTACCTTCATGAAGTTGAGCTAACATCAAATTTTGCTCTGTGGAAACTGGAGAAGTCTCAAAGTTTTGTTGCCTACCCTACTGGCACATCAGTAGTTTAGAGTTTGTCTTCTGAGTATTTATTTTATATGGTTTGAAAAAAATTTTTTTTCCTTTGGATTTCATTTTATTAGTACTTTAAAGAGAAACATTCAACAAATATTTGTTGAACGTTAACTTATACCCAAGGCTTTCATGTATGTATTTATCTCACTAAATTTCCAAGTTACCCTGTGAGATAAGTTTTATCCCCAGTTTACAGAGAAGGTATAGCGAGGTTAAATATTAGCTTATCTAAGAATATACTGATGGTAATAAGTGGCAAAGATAGAATAGGAGCTGGAACTTTCTGCCTATATTCTTTTCACATCGTGGCCCAGTGGCTGCTGCTTTTACGGTCTTCTTTCTCAGTCATCTTGCAGCCTAATATTCCAACCATATCTTTATTCTCTTTTGCTCACTCCTTGATAAGTATGCTCTAGCTCTGAAATATTTTAAGATCTTCTCATCTTTCAAACATCTTCACCATTAAATATTTTTATTTATGCATGTTCATCTCTTCATAAATGTACTTCTCTTTTATTTCTTCCCTTACTTTGAAGATTTTTCCATGCTTGAATTGTCCAGAACTTTGAGTATTTTTCAGAAAGTAAATTGCTGTCAGCCTTCTTGAGAGCTATCATCTTCCACATGAACTTTCATGAATATTTTGAAATTATTGGACATATGTTTATCCTGCTTTAAAAAAATTATGTGTAACATTGTACTTCTAAATTTCTATTTTCCATTAAAGTAGTAAAAAAATGGTTCTCAACCCTAGCTGCATGTTAGAATCAGCTGGGATCTTTAAAAAATACACATTCCTAGGCCCCAACTCAGTGATTCAGATTTAACCTCTGTGATTCTAAGGCTCATGTGGGGTTGAGACCCACTGTTGTAGCCACAGATAAACCACTGAAGAGTTTTGAGCAAGAAATGATAAGACTGAGTTTAGGAAGAACCCTGGCAATCAGTGTTAAAGATGGTTTATCCAGATAAGAGGTGCAGAACCTGAAATAAGGAGAGGAGGAGAGAGATTTTAAAAGTAGGATTTGGTGTCATTAATATTGCAGGAAAGTGGGAGGCAGGTTAAGGATGACTAAGAAGTCCTTGTGTTAGTGGGTGAGACTTTTCAGCTCACATCCTACATTATGTCCTCATAGGTTCCAAACCACAGCTTCTGTATACATGAGGAAATAAAAATGGGATGGGTAAGCAAAGTATTTCTTTATTAGTAGCTGTACAGTCATCTGATTATGCCTGGCAAAGTACTCCATTGTAAAAATGACTTGTAGAATAACGCCTGGGCCATGTGAGCTAAAGGTCCTTCCTATCTTTGATGGTCTGACTTCATTCTGTCTCAGGGAGAGGGATATGTGAGAAGAGAAAGGAAGGAAAGAGGAAGGGTGGGGAGGGTAGGGGAGGGGACATTACTGCTAGTGTTCAATGAAGTATACATTATCATCATTCCCATTTTACAGATAAGGAAAGAGGCATAAAGATATGTAAAATAACTTGTCTAGATTACACAGTAGCAACACTGAGCCCCGGAGAGAAGAGGAACAAGGTGAGGCCTTAAGAGAGTCCCTTTTTTTGTTGCTTGGAACTAGGAATAATAGAAAACATTGTTCAGAACATGGACCTGTAGGACACAGTAACTTGACTTGCCAGTAAGACTTTGAGCAAAGCGTTGAGAATTACCACTTTCTCTAGTGAAGAGTTAGGAAGCTAGGGTGATGGCCCAAAGCACAGAGAGAGGAGACCGAAGCGTTCTCTCACTCCTTATCTTATACATGCAGTCTAGTAAATAATGATGCTACAAATGGGGATAGGGTATATGCAGGAAAGGGAAGTGGTTTTAGTGAAATGTGGAATAAGAAGATGCCTTTTTGACACATAGAATGTATGAGTAAGGATAGGCAGTTGGAAATGGAGAGTGGGAATTTTGGAGAATGATCTGGACTGGAGCTGGATTTAGGAGACATCATTGCATAGTTTGTCCCTTTCGACTGCTTTTTTATTTTATAGCATTAGCCTAGTTCCCAGAGCATAGTGTTTCTGTCTCA
Source organism: Pteropus medius (assembly GCF_902729225.1). Lineage (NCBI taxonomy): Eukaryota > Metazoa > Chordata > Mammalia > Chiroptera > Pteropodidae > Pteropus > Pteropus medius. Next base: position 1,454,374 of record NW_024344374.1, read on the forward strand.
TTAACTATTGTTGATAGCAGCATAAAGTGAGAAACTCACTTTATGCTGCAGTATTTTGTCACCTGTGTGATGGTCTTTGTTTTGCCAGGATCATAGAATAGGAAGAACAGCATTCCAAAATTTACCTTAAGGTTACCTGATCCAAATGACTACCTATTTTCTATTAAATCCTCTGTTTCTTGTTTTTTTTTTTAATTATGGTCAAAAATACATAACATAAAATTTACCATTTTAACTATTTTTAAGTGTACAGTTTAGTTAAATCCATTTTGCTTTTAGTCTACTCTGGTTTGTTTGTTTTTTTCTCATTCGTTGTAGTGAACCAATGGGTTTATATTCTCCCTGCAAGTATATCCTGAAAAATGTACTTTCTTATCTACTTTCTCCTAGAGTTATAAAATTTTAGAAGCAGAGAGGGCTTTTGAAATTAATCTAGTCTAATCCTTGTTATAGGAGAAGTTGAAGTGACTTGCCCAGGATCATAAGGAGTATTTATGACATAGCTGGGTTTAATTCCAAGTATTCCTTGTCTGGTTTCTTTTTTCCATTGCTTAAGCTGCCCATGAAACTGAGCCTCACTGATTTTTTACTCCTTCACATCCCATTATTTTATTCTCATTTGAGTCATTTCAGTTCTTCTAGGGTAGACTTTATGTATTATAACCCTTTTGTACCTTTCATGGCCTCTTGTGTTTGTATTATGATCAATAAATGCTTATCGACTGGATATTTCCTAGACTTTCAATCATTGTCTTCCTCTCTCCTCTTTCTTAGAGTAATGCATCCTATTAAACTAAAGAAATCCAGAAGTCTAGCAGATTGGCAAATATTTTAAATTAATTTTTTAGCTTGTTCGCATAAGTAATGGTTCTGCATCAGACATTCTAATCCTACCCTGTCTGATGGGTTGAATCATCTTCCTTGTCTCAGGGTTCTCAGAGGAGGAGGAACAAGCCAAACGTTACTCAAAGGTTTGACAAATTGGTTATTAGGAGATTGACACTAAGCAGTGATTGAGGTAAGATATTTATAGAGCTAAAAGAGATAGTATTTGAGAAAAAAAGAATCTGGATATAATTTCATTAATTCCTGGGAGAGGGCTATAAGCATAAGACTTTCCTCCTCATTTTTTAATTTTGAAACATTTTGCCGTATTCACACTGCATATTCCTCCTCCCCCTCAAATTTTTGCTGACTCCGCCCCCACCGCCCCGCCCAGAACTAAACTAAGGCTTTCTGCCTTCCTCAGTTGCACAGTAAAAGCTCCAGGCATGAAATTCAAACATGCTTGTGAAATGATATATGTCCCCTTTTTTGACTGATGGTGAATGAAACTAAACAACGGCTCTTATTTAAGTTAAACTAAACCCTGTGATATAAAGGCAAAATGAGCATATTTATTAATTAGCAAATTGTTTTTCTCCCGCTTAGGCAATAGTATTTATTAGTCACCAGATCTTGCCTGTGATCCTCCATCCCTGTTTGCCTTTATCTGATTTGAGTCACCTCCTGTTTGTGATTAGATTTGTCTGCTCCTCCTCTCTCTTAAAATAGCAGTTCTGAAAGCACTTCAATAGCTCAGTCATTTTAAGATTTTAGCCATGGCTCTCTTCCTTACTAATAGGCTTACTTTCCTCCTAGTGATTGCTCCATACTGTTGGCTTATGAAAGCTTTCCTCGTCCCCCTTATCATTTGCTTCATTAATATGATTTTCTTATGTTGCATGTCTACCCCCACCCCCATCCTCTGTGGAGCCATTAAATTACTGAGTGTATTCTGTAAAGTTTCTCTCACTGTGCTCTAATTTCATGACCACATTTTTTCTCATCTGAAGCTATATTGCTTCTTGCATTTGGATTTCAGAATTTTTTTTAAGGATATTGTATTTTTAATTATATTTGGCCTAGTTCCCCATTGTCAGTGCTAGTACCATATGGGAAGTCCCTAGGTTAACAGTCGTGGTTTCTTCCTATGTTATTATCTTACTATTCTCCTTCCTTCCTCCCTTGCACCTTCTCACCTCTCTACTTAAGTGCTTTTGGAAGTTACTAAGAAGTTTACATGGCCTATGTGAAAATATGTCAATGTCTCATTTTACTTGGAACATTTTTCATTTATACTCTGCCTACATCGCAAAGTGAAGGGGCTTATGATTAAAAAAACTCATATGTCCAACAGTACAGTTAAAAATAGTCAGAAAAGGAAATCAGAAACCATTTAAAGCAGTCTATAACACAAAGTACTTATCAAGCATAGAGGAAAGTTTCTATAAAAAGTGAAAGAGGAACATAACCTTTTAATTATGCAAAGGCTTTGTGATTTTAGTAGTGAAAGAAGATTGTAATTGTGGTCTGAATGTTTCTTTGTAGTAGCAAAGAGACCATATTTCTCACTTTTATCTCCCAATAAATTTTTGTTTTAAAATAGAGAAACAAAGGGATTTTTGGTTAGTCCCCAGTTACTGTTGTCAACCTCTTTCATCTGACTTTCTCATTCAAATTCACCATTAACAATTGATTACCTGCCATATACTGGACCTGCTAGGGGCCAGATACACACATTATCTCATTTAGTCCTTATCATTAGTCTGTGAAATAGATGATATTACCGTAGTTCACAGGGGTTACCTTCCAAGATCCCCAGTGGACGCCTGAAACCGTGGATACTGTTTAGTATATGTACTGAACTGTACATATACTATGTTTTTACCTATGCATACATACCTTTTCACTTAAAGGAAAGACTTAGGGCTTCTCTTTGGCATACTCAAATTACTAGCATCATTACTCTTGTGCTTTGGGGCTATTATTAAGCAAAATAAGGGTGATTTGAGCATAAGCATTATGATGCTGTGACAGTCAGTCTGGTAACCAAGAAGGCTACTAAGTGACTAATAGGCAAGGATACGCTGGACGAAGGGATGATTCACATCCCAGGATGGATGGAGCATGGAGTGAGATTTAAGCGTGCCATTCAGAACAGCTTGCAATTTAAAACTTATGACTTGTTTATTTCTGGAATTCTCCATTTAATATTTTTAGACCATGGTTGACTACAGGTAACTGAAACCATGGAAAGCGAAATCTTGGGTAAGAAACCTCAGTATTCTATGTTAGGGATGAAGAAACATCTAATCAATCACACAATCACAGTAAGTGGTAGAGTGAAGGTTTGAATCTAGGCCTGTTTGGATTCTTTTTCTATGACTCTGTGATGATAAAGAATTGTAGTGGAAAGGTTAGCCATTAAATCTTCTAATATTTACCTCCACTTCCAGTTTTTATTCAGTTGTAGGATAAGGGTATGCTTAAAATGGCATGCTGATTTGCACATGTGTATGTATGTAAGGGATTAAATTTTTTTTCCCCATGTCTTAGTATTGGCTTAAAGTTCTGAGATGGAAGTAACTGCTCTGCAGTATCCTTGGAGAAGTCAGGAGAGAGGGGAAGGGACAACAGGGTGAAGGCGAACAAGTGAGAACTGACCAGCCTATGCCTAGTCTTCATGCTAGCAGTTAGCTGCTGCTCTGAGGCAGAATGGTACTAACATTTTTTGAAATAGACACTTTACATGTATTATTTCATGTAATTCTCACAGCAGCCTTTGTGGTAAGTGGTTTTAGCCCCAATTTATAGGTCGGTAAACTGAGGCACAAAGAATTAAGCAAGCATGTCCAACATCACTCAAGTAGAAAATGGAGTCATCAGTGTTACATTGATCATTGCAAGTTTATCTAACCCCAAAGCCCATGGTCTTTCCCTTAGAGCATGTTCACATTTCTAACAATAATAGCTAATATTTACAGAGCTCTTGCTATGTGCCAAGCAAGATTCTTACCACTTTACTGGATTATTTCATTTAACCCTTACAGCAGCCTTATGAGCGACCATAATCTTTATTTTACAGGTGAGTAAATTGAGGCACAGAGAGTTCAAGTAACTTGGCAAGGATCAGAGAGCATGAGAGTAGCAAATCAGGGATAGTCGCTACTCTAAATCTTCTTTCTTATAGTTTCAAGAAGTTTCTACAGGGGGTGGTGTTAAGGGGCTGAATGAAAAAGGCAAAGGGATTAAGAAGTACAAATTGGTAGTTACAAAATAGTCACAAAGATGTGAAGTATAGCACAGGGAAAATAGTGTTATAATAACTATGTATAGTGCCAGGTGGGTACTAGACTAATTGGAGGATCACTTCGTAAATTATATAAATGTCCAGTCATTATGTTGTACACCTGAAACTAACAACCTAATATCGAATGTCAACTCTAATAGAAAAATAAAAATTTTAAAAAAGGTTTCTACTAGCTAGAGCAATCCTCTCTGCTCTTCCACCCTCACTTTCCTTACCTGCACGATAAAAATAGAGGGTTGTTTAGAAAAAAAAGAATTTATTTGCCTTTTTAGGAAAGTATGTTTAGAGAGAAATACTTTTCTCTGAGAAATTGCATGTGAGTACAGTATTTACCACTGTAGGCTTGAGATCTAGCAGGACTGCTTAGGTAAGTACTAGTCATGATGCTTGATTATGATGAGTTAAACACCACTAACCTCTGCCTTTGTTAGCTATTTTAATAAAGATAACAAGAACTCAACCTATTAAGAACCAAGTCGCAAGAATATTTCTTAACCCTAGTCTTTTCTCCTGATTCAGTCAGTTTGTCAGCAGTGATTCACCTTCCGGTTCTTATGCCCAGTAGCCTGTGGTTGAGTATAGGTTTTATTGCTTTGTTTTGGTCAACGCATACTTGACTCAGCAAGCACGATGAAGTTCTGAAGCATCTACCATTTGCCTTTAGCACTGTGATGAAGCATATTCCCATGAAATGAAGTGACCTTTGTGTCACATAGACCCAGTGCTTCACTCCTTGAGCCTCCAGTATTAAGAGCATGGTGGTACTTCATGGCGTAATTCTTTGGCTTGAATACAGCTTTATTGCAGGAAGCACACAGAAGTATTGTGTGCACTGAAGTGATAATAATTCAAAACCCACATACTTATTGTCCTTTGAATTTTTTTCTTTCATATTTACTTTATTGTATTCTTTTACAACCAAATACAACTAAAAAGTGCAGAAAGCTGGGTTTGAGTCTATGCTAATCTTTACTAGCTTCTATGGCCTTGGTAAACTTATTTAATCTCTCTGGGACTCAGTTTTCTCATCATGGGGATTAGTGATAATGTATGGTAAGCACCCAGTACAGAGCCTGGCATAGAGCAGATGTTCAATACAGAGAAGCTGTTATTATTGAAAAATGCAAAGATGATCTCATGATGTAAAAGCTTAGAGATTTGTTTTGTTATGGTAGTAAATAGTTTCCCCGTGCACTTCTTTGTGCTGCTTATGTGAAATCCGAGGAAAACAGTGGAATAGTGTTTGCAACAAGTAAAGATAGCTCTTTGTGCTCTTCAACAGACAAAAGAAGCTCATTATGGTATCAAGTAGTGACTGTTGCTATTGAAATGGTTTATTTGTATGTTTTTTTTTTTCTGTTTTTTTTCCTAGGGATTTATTTGTGGCTTTTCAGTAGCAACAGGTGCAGCAGCAAGACTAGTGTCAGGATACGACAGCTTTGGAAATATCTGTGGGCAGAAAAATGCAAAGTTGGAAGGAATACCAAACAGTGGCATGGACCACACCCATCGGAAGTGAGTAGACTGTTGCTAAATGATAAACACTATGCAAACTTTGAAGTGGGGGGAGAGAATCCTGCTTTTCTTACTGTTATAAAAATAATATCTTACTGAATATTATTTTTATATGACTCCTGTTGGTGTTTTGTTTTTTTTTAACTGTCCACTTGAATCATTTCTGGTCTATAAATAACTTTTTCCAGGAAACAGAATTAGCTGCCATGTTAAAAATGGGCTACCTTGAGGTTTTAATGAGTAAAGGCTTGATTTGAGAGGGTTACTGTTGTACTTTGTTTTTCCATTAGCCTTTAGGTTGTACACTAAGTTTTAACCTAGAAAATAACATGATATTTTCCTCTTTAAGATTATACTTGATGGGAGACAGAGGGATGATAATGGATTTTGAAACATTAAAGTTATGAAGAAACATTTTATAATGCATCATTTTTAAGTATACTTCAATCCAATTTTATAAAAGATGCATTTTCATTTTTTGGATTTCATGAAATTCCTGACTTAATTGCCTTTTTTTCCCTCTGAAAGTACTAGTATTTCATTTTTAATGTCTCTGGGGAAAATATAGTTTATCAAATATATTTTATTACATGATGTCAGTGTATTTGTTTAAACTGTATATTTATACCCCTATCAAACTTTATTAGACAGGTCTTCAGAATTAACTGAACTAATTTTTAAGGTCGCTGGTTAACCAATTCTATTAATGAACTTTATAGGAAAAGGCCAAGCAGATAAAAACATTTTTAAGCTATATTTCTATTATGAAGCATTTTCCAGTATGTAATAACTGTTATTATTATATTAATAATAAAATAAATCTGTTGGTTAAATCTGGGTTCCTACTGAAAAATATAAAATTAATTTGATAATTTCACAAATGTGAAGAATTCAAATAGTTAATTATATATCAGATATATTCCTCCACTTAATGAAAGAATAATGAAGTTCAAATAAATAAAATTTAAATAATGATAATAATATTGTATAGCACACCGTTGTCAACAAACATCTGATACCTAACTTTGTGAGGTGAATGTAGCAGAAGATGAGAGAATTAAATGACTTTCCCAAAAGTCTGGCAGGCAGTGGACCATTAGCTTCCATCTTGTAGGCACCAGTGTCCCTTGACAGGAGAAGTGACAATTGGACTCTTAGAGAGTAATTTGATGGATTGTTTCATTTATCTTTTTTGATTGCCTCATGAAATTAACACAAATTTTAGGCCTTGTATTATTTCTTGTAGCAAGATGACTCATATATTTTTTGCTTTTTTTACTTTTTATTTTGAAATAACTTTAGACTCACATAGAAGTTGCAAAAATAGTGCAGAGTTCCACATATTTTATTTTTGGAGGTAATGTCTAAGCTGTCAAATATTGTTTAAATCTCTAATGCCATTGTCATGTAACAAACATAAAATATCATTTAACTAATTGAGGAAGTAGGAAGAAAAGGATTGTCAACTTCCTCAGGTCTACTGCACATGAGACTATAATCATTTTTATGTCTCTCTTTTTAACTTTCTGTTGACTACAAGCATATTCTCATCACAAGGTTTGTGTAAATGCTCCTCTTCACACTTAACCTAATGGAGACCCATTTGGTCAGTTTTTAATGTCAAATCCTTGGATTAGTCTGTGTACATTTTGACCTCTTACAAAGAGAGCCTGCTTATTATTCCAAAAAAAAGATGTTACTTTTTCCTGAATGCTTGCATAGTTGGAGCCATTCACGGATAGCCATAGAGGAAATAGTTTCCCCTCACTCATATATACACATGTTTAAATTTATTTTTGATCCCTACTTGCTTCTTCTCTACATATGAGCATTATAGTGCTCACTGATTGAAGTATTTTCACCTATATATGGAAAATTTTTTAGATGAATAAGACATTTTTGAATATACCTTTCTTAGGTAAGTCTATTTGGATTTGAAAAGAGGCAGAAAATCTTTGTGTTTGTTACATTTATTTTATCTTCTCTTTTCTGCTGAGTGCATTAGTTTCCTTCTTTTTCACTCATTTCCTCATGCATCTTCGGCTTTATTATGACTAGTAGGCTCTTCCATAGCTATGGAATTTTTTTATACTTGTTTCGTGTGCTATTTCCTCAACTTGACCTTGATCACTTTCTCTCATTTCTCATCCTCAGCTCCTAGTACCTGGTACTTACTAGGCCCTCCATACGTCTTTGTTGAATACGTTTATGAATGAATCCTCTAAAATCTTGACTACAATTAACTCTTTCTTGCCATCATGAGTATTGTTTCCTCTTTCAGAAAAAAAATTTCTTTCATTCTTCATGTGGCTAAATTGTATTTGTCCTTCGGTTCTCAGTATAAATGTTCCTCCCAAGAAAGGTGTTTTCTGATCTCACAATTTAACTTAGGTATTTAAAAATACTCATTGTGTCCTGTAGTATGTGTAATTATACATTTATTTTGTGATTATTTGTTAAATATTTGGCTCTTCTAAGTTCTACAAGAGCAGAGATGAGGTCTGTTTTGTTCACTGCTATGCCCTCAGTAACTGGAACATGGTAGGCACTCGATTAAATGTTTGTTGAATGAGTAAATAAATTATTTCCTTAGAGTATGTTCTGAGAAGTGGATAACTGAGTCCGAGGATTTGAATATTTTAAGATTATTAATGTATATTGCCGAATGGCTTTCCGTCGAGGCTGTACCATTTACATTCTAACAGTGTCTGAGATTGCTTTATCTTTGCTGGTATTACTAGTTTTTATTTTTTACTAATTGATCAACCCCAAAATGGCATTTTATAGTTTTAATTTGCATGTCTTTGGTTATTCATGAGCATGAACCTTTTTTTTTCTATATGTTTGTTGGCCTCTCATGAAGACTGCTGTCCTAGCATATCTGTTCTTGGTCTTCTCTCTAAATCTTCTCCAGCCTTTATACTGTGATGGGATTAAGTGCTTTAAAACACTTTTTATTGTCATTTCCTTGTTCAGGAGCCTTTTCTCTAGTTTTTCCTATAGTATCAAAGATGAGCCCACTCAGCCCTTGCCATTCCAGGCTTCCTGTGATTTGGACCCATTATACGTATTTAATCTTCTCTCACTGTTGCTCAGTGTGCTAATATTATTGTCCGTGATATTCAGTCAATTTAATCTCTGTGCTGTTCACTCTACCTCTCTGCCAATCTGAATTCCTGAAAGACCTAAGGTGGGTCTCATAACTAACCTCTTCATGAAATATTTCAAAACTAACTTTAACTCATAGCGATCTTTCCTTTATGAATTTTCCTATCTCATACTTGTTTTTCTATTGCCTCTAAGTCGTTCTCTAATTAAATTCTGTTTCTCATCTGCCTGCATTAATTATCAATTGCTAGGTAACAATATTACCATCAACTTTGTGGCTTAAAACAAGTCACAGACACTTTTACTCTCTCACAGTTTCTGTGGGTCAGTAATCTGGATATGACTTAGTTAGGTCTCCTGCTTCAGAGTCTCTCATAGGCTGCAGTTATGGTGTTAGTCAGGGTTGGGCTCTACCGGGGAAGTTCCCTTTCCAAATTCATGTGGTCATTGGCAGCACGCAGTCCTTGAGGATTGTTGGACTGAGAGCCTTAGCTTTTTACTGGCTGTCAGCTGGAGGACACTTTCAGTACATGCTATGTGGGCCTCTCCATATGGCCTGGGCCTCTCCATATGGCGGCTTACTTCAAAGCCAGCAAGGAAGAGCATCAATAGAGAGTCAGCTAGCAAGATGGAAGTTAGAATTTTATATAATGTATTTATACAAGTGATATCCTGTCATTTTGCCATATTCCACTGCTCAGAAGCAAATTGCAGGTCCTACCCAATCTCAAGGGTGGCAGAAAGGTTAAACAAGGATATAAATTCTAGGAGATAGTGATAATTTGGGCATTTTAGAGTCTCTCTGCCACACTGCCCAGCTCTGTCTCCCTGGAGCACTATATTTTGTATAACTCCTAGGTTTGAGCACCCAAAAGTTATTTCATAAGGGCTTATTGAATTGCAATAAAATAGGAAGGAGGAAAGTCAGGAGAGTGATGGAAGGGAAATGCCTTTGACCTCTTCTAACCAGAAAATTTAAGATGCCAAGGTGACTATTAGAATTCTATTAGTGGCAAAGAAAAGGCAGTATTTTATTATCATTGTAATTATAAAATGTTCTTTTTCTCCAAATAATATTTTTGACCTGGTAGTATATTTACTGTAATAATAAGGATACATAGAGAAATGTCAGACAGTGTTTTATGAGAAACGGGAATGTCCCAACTTCAAATAATTATGTTCTCAGGGTTGATTTTTAAGTTGGTTGTTGGAGATATATAAAACTTTTCTGCATAGAAACAATGTTGTGAATAAGGCTCTGAGGCTGGGTCAAATTAGAAAAGCTCGTTTATCTCAAAACCATAAAATGTCAGAGATGAAAGGGATCTTTAAGATTCCCTAGCCTGTAGCCTCTTTAAAGCATTCCATCAAATATTTGTGAGTGACAACTGAGGCCTGGAAAAGAAAATGATTTGTTTTGTAGCTGAGCTATGGTAGATGGTGGTAATGGTATATAGGACATGGTTATGGCTTACAGCCAGTTTTTTTGGTGCTCGGAAGTCAGGTGATAATAATATATTTTGAACTCTGATGGTTTCAAAAACATATCTCCTATCTCTTCCTCCACATTCTTGATTGCCTACAATTTTCTAAACCATAAAGCTAACCTTAGAGTGTCAATTTTTAGCAGTCGATGAGGAGGAGAAGAAGATGGAGAATTATAGTAATTGTTCCCAGAGAGGAAGTCCCCTGTCTACCTATCAATTTGGATGAAGCAGGGGTGCTTCTAGGTCTAAGATACCTGAATTAGTAGTTATGGGACTATGCTGAGGCAAATGTCTAGCTCTGTTGGCCCCTGGGGAAACGATTGGAGGAGGGGAGCTATTGTGTTTCTACTATGGACATTCTCTTGTCCTGGGTGCCTGGGATGGGAGAGGCTATGGCAAGGTGTCAGTGGCTGTTGGTATGCATAGGTTATTGTAAAGCCTGGTGAGGGTAGGTAGGGAACTACTTTTAATTTTTTTGATAGAGGCATTATATAATTATTAGGACGCTGTTCTTCTACAAACAATCCTAACACAGAGCTTAGTGTCTAATTTCTTTGATACTCTAAAAAATTTTCCCATTGTATCTCATTTATCAATATTGATTCTTCCACAGAGTTTCTAAAGATGCTTTTTTTTGGTACAGATCTAACTTTCTTCTTTATCTTTTTGTCCTTCCTCTAAGGAAAGTTCCAATCACTAATAAAGGCTCTGTGGCCCTAAAATGCCTCTTGGGTTTCAGGTAACCATTGTTAACAGTCTGTACAGGAAGTATAGTCTGAGGAGGTTGATGGCATGCATGGCTGTTGTCTGTAGGGGGTATTTTATTTGAGACCTTTTTCCAATTTCCTTTATAACCTCTAGCAGAGTATCTAGTGAAAATCAGTGAGTTTCACTTCTTTTCTTTAACTGTCTCATTCCCCAGAAATCCACAGCTTAAAATGTTTGTGCTGGACAGGCCCTTGAGATCACTGAGCCCCTTCATCTTATAGGTGAAGAAACTGGGGTGTAGGAAACGTGAGTGACATGATGAAGACAAGATATACCAGGGCTAGCACTGCACTCTCTACACTCAGTCAGTCTAGTGCTCTTTGCATTATTACTGCACTGTCTCTGGTAAGCTACACAGTGATCCAGTATCCCACCTTTTTCACTTTTGGGGCCTCTCCCTCCCGACATTTAAAGACGGAAGGAATTTTTGGTAGAACATGCAGAGAAGAAGGGGCAGGTTATATAAATTAATAAAGTTATAACTAAAAAAAATTTGAAAAGAACCAAAGCACTTATATAAGCTGTGAAAGCTTTGAATAATTTGTGTTTCTTTCTCTGTCTGTGTTTCTTTCTCTGTCAGGTAAAGAATATGAATTTTAATGATAGAATGCTTTATTCTCATTTCACTTTTGGATAATTTTACCATTTGTGTGTTTATTGGAAAACATGTAGCTTAAATTGATAATGTTAATTTTTATAAGATAATTGATTAATAGACGATAGTCTTATTTTAAGGAAACTTTATAATTGCTGCATGGATTCAGAGTAGGACTTTAGTGGCTCAGACCTCTGTAGGTTTAATGTCTGGTTCAGTCTACCCCATGATTGCTAATTACTTATTAGCTTTTGAAAAGACTTATTTAGAGGCTTAGTAGTGATATTGTATCAATATGGAGAATGTGTTCACTTTTAAACTACTCTGAGAAGATTGCCAAGCTTTCTGGGTCTATACCACGCCATATTACCATCTGTTTTAGGAAGAACATTCTAGTGAGGAAGACAAAATACACAGATAAAACTATGATAGTACAATGTGGGACATCCTATAAAAGCGTTATATATGAAAGCTGGGTGACTCCAGCAGGCTAGTGGGAAGGGGAACATAAGGCAATGAGATGGTAGCTTTGGGACCACCATTGTATTAGTTTCTACTGCTGCTATAACAAATTGCCACAAACTAAGTGGCTTAAAACAACAAAGTTCTCTAAATTACAAGTCTGTGCACAGCATGGCTCAGCTGGTTCCCTCCTCCAGATCTCACAGGGCTGAAATCACAGTGTCTGCAGGGCCGCATTCCTTACAAGAAGCTCTGGGGAATGAATCTTCTTCCAGGCTCATTAAGGTTGTTGGCAGAATTTGATTCCCGTGTGGCTATAGGACTGAGGTGCCATTTTGTTACTGACCGAGGAGTCGTTCTCAGCTTCTAGAGGCAGCCTATATATTCTGTAGGCTATATTCTGTGGCTCATGGTCCCTTTCCTTCAACAACAAAGGGTCATATCCTTCTCATGCTTCAATCTCTCTGACCTCTCCTTCAAGGTAGCATCGTGGTTTCAGATTGTGCATGTGGGTCGAAGAATCTCTCAGCCAATGATTGGGGGGGTTCAGGGACAGAGTCATCTTAAGTAAGGTTTTAGAGCCCCATTTAGAAGGTCTGGGTTTCAGAGCAGAGCTTGCATCTTAGCAGGGGAGAATCAAATAGTAGGTCTCTGGAAGAAGGGTACACATAGCTGGTGAATGGGGGTCATGTGGGTTCTTGAGTTGAGCAATGGCTCCAAGAGCCCATCTCTAGTGAGGATGAGATTTGGATTAGAATGCCAAGCTTGGTTCTCACTGGTTGATGAACAGCATGGGTTGAGTCTGCAGTTGGAGTTCTGTAGGCCAGGCTAAAGCCAGGTGAAAACTGGCCTACACAGGAGGGAGCTCCCAACTCTTTCTTGTAGAATTGTAGAGAGATAGGATAGGGAGTCCCATTTATCTACTGTGCTAATGTATGAGTCTTACAGAGTGTTGGGGCTATTCTTCAGAGCAGCCCAGGAGATCACTTGCTCCTTCCCACACTCAGGGATAAGTTTGAACAAATGGAGATACTCTAAGCCTTGGATGATTGTAGTTTTGCTTTGAGGGAAAGCTTTCTCCTACCTGCCTCCTATCAAGTATTCTGATTCCAACATTAACCTACCACCTCTCCTAGTTTGGTTCCACATGAAAAAGAGCAGCCTGGATAGATACTTCACTTGAACTTGCATTCGTGGATTCATTTTCCCACAAATTCATAAGCATCCAGAAACAGTAACATTTATGATATTCTAAATGGAAACTTCTTGCATTATTTATGCAGGTTTTCCTAAACTTTTATTTTCCTCTCATGGCAAATGTTAGAAGTTATAAAATTGATGGCTAAATTTTCAGAAGGTGAATTTAGAAAGGCATACTTGGAAAATATTTTGTGACTATACCACTCTTTAGCCTAAATTTTTGTTGACTCTTTACAAAGGTAATGCCTGTATTGCTAGTGTAATTCTACCTCTAAGATAATACTTACTATGGATGATACTGCTAGCAATGTGAAAGAAGAGACCCAAGTATATACTTTAGAAAATGTAGGAGTTGAAAATCGAAATGTTTTGCAGATTCTAAATAGGGAAGTAAAAAGCTATTTAACAGAATTAGATGACATGTATGTACCAAGGCAAGGATGGAATGACTGGTTTTTCTCTGTGTTACATACCTAGGTGTGTATACTCGCCGTATCTAAACTAAACAGCCAATTCCACATGCCCAGTCCAGTCTCACTACTTGGGTTGGTTCCAGGTTTACCAGGCAGCTGTAAAGATTCTGCAAAGCTTTTGTTATTGTACATAAGCTCATGGATATGACCTTTGTAATATACTCTAGGCAATTATTAACTACTTCAGCTATGAATTTTATAGTTATCATTTTGCCACCTATTTATGTTTATTTGGATGTGAGAGTTGAGGGCAGCTGAGAAGTTCAAGGGTCCACAGTCTGCACATGACCACTCTCCCTGTGACACCAGTTACAAGTTCAGGGGTCCACAAGAGCACCTTTGGGTTCGATAGTTTGCTTGAAGGTTTCACAAAATTCACTGAAATCTGTGATACTCATAGTTATGGTTTATTACAGAGAAAGGCTGCAGATTAAAATCGGTCAGTGAAAGAAGAACATAGGGCAGAACCTCTGTTCTTTCCTAAGGGAGTCGGGGCATGTTACCTTTCTGGCATTAATACGTGACAGTACACATGGAGTACTGCCAGCTGGTGAGCTCACCCAAACTTCAGTGCTCGGAATTTTTATCGAGGCTCCATTATGCAAGCATGATTCATTGCCCATGTTACTGATTTCAGTCTCCAGCCCCTTTTGTCAAACCGATAATGTATAATCCTGGTCTTTCTAAGAGTGGTCAGCCTGCCTAAATTCTATCTGGTGTAGCCTGTCCCCACCCTAAATTACACTGTTAAGTTTAAAATGACCCAAGGCCCCAGGCAAATAAAGATGCTCCTCAAAGGCTTAGCGATTAACTCCCAGAAGCTCAGGGCAAAGTCCAGACCTCTTTCTGGGTAGGTTAAATTCTTTGCTATCCATTGAGAACCTTGAGATTAAATTGCATTTTGTAAAGTATGTTTTCAAGATGAAACGTAAAATATTTTATTTGTATAGTTTTATGAAGGTATAATTTACATGTAATAATCTACCCATTTTAAATGTGCGGTTTGAGATTTGGTAACTATATACAATCATGTACCTTCTACCATAATCTTCTGTTGCCCCCTGAAAATTACCTCATGCCCCTGTGCAGTCAATCTTGTCCCCATCCTTGTCCCCAAAGAACCACTAATCTGCTTTCTATCAGTATAGTTTTGCCTTTCCTAGAATTTCATATACCTGGCATCATATAGTGAGTATGTATGTATGTATATATACACATATATAAATACACACACACACACACACATATATATGTAGTATATAGTGTTTTGGGTCTGGCTTTTTTAACATAGCATAATAATGTTATTGAGATTCATCTGTTACTATATCAGTAGTTTGTTCCTTTTTAATAACTGAGTAGTATTCCATTGTGCGGATATACACATTTTGTTTATTTGTTCACCAGTTTTTGGATATTTGCATTATTTCTGTATTTAAAATTATTTTTTTTCTATTGTGAATAACACTGCCTTGAAAATTTGTGTACATGTTGTTGTGTAATATTTTATTACTGTTGGTTAGATACTAGGCTTAGGATTGCTGAGTCATATAGTGAGGGTGTGTTTAACTTAATGAGAAATTGCCAAGCTGTTTTCCAAATGGTGCTGTTTGTACCATTTTGCTTTCCCACTTGGAAAGTAGGAGGATTATAGTTACTCCACCTCCTCACTAATATTTTGTGTTGTTAGTCTTTTTAATTTTAACTATTCTAGTGTGTACGTAGTAGCATCTCATCGTGGTTTTAATCTGCATGTTTCCAGGGACCAATGATGTTGAGCATCTTTTTAAGTGCTGGTGACCATCCATACATCTTCTTTTACATAATTTTTTAAAAAAACAAATTAGTCTTCTAAAAAGTTATAGGGGTTTGTTATGTATTCTGGATACAAGACCTTTGTCAGATACATATTTTGCAAATATTTCTCTTATCTGGTTTCCTTTTCATTTTCTTAATGGTACCTTTCGACCAGCAAGTGTTTGATTTTGAAGAAATCTAAATTTATCCATTAGATACATTTATTTTTCTTTTCAACCCAAAATGTATTTATTTAATATATTCATCATAAGGGCTCAACCAGAGACGCAATTTAAAAACAAATAAAACAAATATGATACCACAGCAGAAGATACAGAGTCTTATACAGAAATCAAGGAAAGGACAGACCATCTAGGAAAAAGTTAAAAGACAGCACAAGGAGAGAGGCTGGACAGCTTAGATCCAGGACTCTTGGCTGGAGACTTGCTTTGTGTAGGTTTCTTGCAGATACTTCTTAAAGGCAGTGAGGATTTTCCAGAGCTGGGCAGCACGTGTGTTTGTTCCTGACGTCGTATAGGGCAAACCACTTGTCCTTCAGGATGTCTAGTTAGATGTTACCCTGGGTGTCCACGCTGGGATGGTAGCAGGGTGTGAGGGACTTCATGGTGGGTGCGTTGTAAAGGTAGCCCCTGGGGAACTCTAGGGAGAGCTTATACCTCAAGTCTTCATAAACTGTGCCAGCTGCTCCATGGATGGTCCCCGCCCATTTGAAAAGGCTGTCAGATTCAGGGAAGGCAGAAATTCCTTTGTCACCAGACATCACGTCACCAGTCATCAGTTCTTGCTGTAACCTGTTGCCCACAGGGCCCCGCTTAGCGCCCCCGTTGGCCTCGGCTCCTTTATGGGCGGCCGCAACACTGGCAGCCGCTGAGTCGCAGTTTGGAAGTCCAAACTGGCGGCGCTAGCAGGGTCACAGAAACTCGGAGAACAGGACTGTAACTGCAGGGCTCCCATTAGATACATTTAAAAACACTCGAAAATGTGTCTTCCTAATGGTTTATGATTTTTATGTTCTAGCTAGAAAATCATCGATTTACCCCAAAGTCACAGAGATTTTTTCTTTCCTTCAAGTTTTTCATTTAGCTCTTATGTTTATGTCTATGATCTATTTTGATTTAATGTTTGTGTACCATGTGAAAGGTCAAGGCTTATCTTTTTTTTCCTCCCATACAAAAATCTAGTTTTTCCAGCATCATTTATTGAATAATACAATTTGCCAATGACAGGGGATTGTAACCTGAATATTTAGGAGATTAAACAAAAACATATCTTGAAATGAGATGCTGAAATCATGGGCTATAAAACATACGCCTAACTGAATTCAGTCATTTATTTTATCAGTAGACAAAATATAATGAAAAAGATAATGCTTGTTTTATTAAAAAATAAAATCTAATAAGATATAAGGTTAAACAGAGAATTACAATATTTTAATAGGAAGAAAGGAAAACAAATAGTAAGAGATATGTAATCTACTCTTGCCTGAGAAGTCTTAATATAATAAATATGAGAACACTAACAAAGTTAATTTATAGCTGTAATACAGTATCAGTTACAATCCCAATAGGATGTTGAATTGAACTTGATTGATAATATAAATCACAGAGTAAAGAAGCAGGCAAGAACTTCAGGGGGAAAACCTTTTTAAAATTTATTCTTGTTCGCAAAATAATTTGAGAGGATTAGAGTTAGGTACATGTATTGTAAGATAAGTAAATGGAGATAAAAAATCAGGAGCCATGCTACCAAGTCATGAATAGCCTAGATCAGAAATCTAGGCTAAGTGTAGTTACTGAAGTTGAGCACCCAGTTAACTGAACTTTCTGTCTTAGAAGGTAGAAAGGGAAACTGTGGGTTTCGCCGGAGGTTGCAAAGCCAGAGGACTCTAGGCAGCGCTATAAATCACTTAAGTGGGCTGGAAACAAAACAACAGGGAATGCTGGACACTTTGAACTTTATGTGTGTGTGCCTCTTAAATGAAGATTGCTGCTACTCAGTTCTAGCTGATTTTTGGCACGTGGGTTGATAGGCCCAGTGATGCTAATTTTTCATAAGAAGTCAGAAATCTAATGGCAGAGGGAGAGTAGGGCACACATGACCTATTGTCTTAGTTTGTTCATGCTACTGTCATTAAATATCACAGACTGGGTGATATTTTATTTTTCATTTAATTAATTAATTAATTTAATTTCGAGTGGCTTTTAAACAACAGAAATTTATTTCTCTTAGTTCTGGAGGCTGGAAGTCCAAGATCAAGGCACCAGCATGATGCCTTTTTTCTGATTCACGGCACCTTCTCACTGTGCCCTCACATGGTGGAGGGATCTCTATGGAACCTCTTTTATAAGGCACAAGTCCCATTCATGACGGCTCCACCATCTTGTCCTAATCATCTCCAAAGGCCCCCCTGGAAGTTAGGATTCAACATATGAATTTTGGTGGGACACATTCAGACCATAACACTTATCGATCTTATGATTTTTAAATATTGGTAATTATTGTACTCACCAATCAAAACATGTAAGGGGGAAGGGTTACTCATTGTCTGAGTAAGGGTTATGTATCTATAGTTGTCGTTGTTTAATTAACGGTTATGTAGCTTAGAAGGGAACAAAAAGAGTTTTGCCATTCAAGACCAAAACCTATTCCAAAGCATATTACTAACAAGACTACCCGAATGTAGATTAATTACAGTGATGGAAACAAAATAGAAATATCAAAAGTAAACCGATAATAGTTTAAGGTATGATTAAACAAGTTACGTAAAAACTGAAAGCAGTCAGTTTTAAAACAAAATACATTTTTAAAGAAATGTTGAATGATAACATAAAGAAAACTACATTTAGATTTATCTTAATTTATACCATGCAAAATAAATTCCATGTGAGTCAAATACTTTAAAACAGATGTTACACAGTACCTACCTTTGTTGTGGAGAGGAGGTAATTTGGGCATTGTTGAAGCAGTAAAGAAATAAAGTAGTACCAAGGTAGGTATGTTTGATCAAAAAGTTTGATTCTCCTATATAAAAATAAAAGCAATATCTTGGCTATAGAATTTGTAGTTTTTCTATGATGGGTAAAATTTTTCATGTAATTAGGAATATATCTATATGGATAGATCCAGTGGACAGATAACCAATGACAGTTTATACTGGAGAAAATAACAGCAATAATGTTTTTGGCTTAAAGATGCTCATTTGCAAAGTTAATAGTAATACCTACTTGAAAGGGAGAAATATGATAAATGATGCATTCTCCTTTGCACATTCCCTGGAACCATAAGTGTTAACTGCTATTTATTATAATAATTTTCATTATCATTATCTTCCAAAATAAGTTTCAAAGTTACTTATTAAAGCTTCTTCTCTTTTTAACCAGATGGCGGAAACACAGCTAGTTTACCCAACTGTGCATTTGTGTAATTTACAAAGTTCTTTCACAGATTGTGTCATTGATTTTCACTCAAGCCCTGGGAACCGTCTGAGTATCTTCTCAGTGGGGACTTTCAGGATTCTCTCTTCCACAGTCACAGCTTGGTCTTTGTCATCACTCTTAATTGCTCCAACCAATAAAATCAATTCAAACTAATTATTCAAGAATTCCGCATTCTAACCACAGCCTTCTCTCCTTCTAGCTTGCATGTATGTTCTCCTGTGCCCGTTGGAACCTTTCTTTAACCCCTCGTCCTTTGATTCCTGTACTTCCTAAGTGCTCTTCTTTCTTTAGTTTTATGCTTATTTTCTCTTACAATATAATTATTTCATAATGTTTTGACATTATCTAGTGCCTATCTCTGCCTCACTCCGTCTTTCTCAAAGATGAAAAAGAAATCTATGGTGGACAAAGGATTTAAATAGACATTACTCCAAAGAAGAGAGATGAATAGCCAATAAGTACACGGAAAGATGGTCAGCATCATTAGTCGTCAAGGAAATACAAATCAAAGTTGTAACGAGTTACCATTTCACATCCACTAGTATAGTTGTGATAAAAAGGATGCATAGTTACAAGTATTGGCAAGGGTGTGGAGAAATTATACTCCTTATACATTGCTTCAGGGAATGTAAAATTGGTGTACTTGGTCTGGAAAACAGTCTGGCAGTTCCTTAAAATGTTAAGCAGAGTTACCATATGACCCAGCAATTTTGCTCCTTGGTATCTACCCAAGAGAAGTTAAAACATAAGTCCATACAAAGACATGTATGCAAATGTTCATAACAGCATTATTCATAATAGACAAAAAGGGAAAACAACACAAATGTGTACCAGCTGATGAAGAGATAAACAAAATGTGCTGTATTTGTACAATGGAATATTATTCAGCCATAAAAAGGAATGAAGTACTGATACATGCTACAACATAGACAGACCTTGAAAACATTATGCTGAGTAAAGGAAGCCGGTCACAAAAGACTACATGTTATATGATTTTATTTATATGATCTGTCAGAATAGATAAATCTATAGAGACAGAAAGTAGATTAGTTGCCTAGGGCTGGGCATTAGGAAGTGGGGGGTGACTGCTAATGGGTATGAGGTTTCTTTTTGGAGTAACTTAATGTTCTAAAATTTAGATTATGGTAATAGATAAACAACTTAGTAAAATATACCTAAAAACATTGAATTATACAAAATACTAAATTGTACAGTTTATAGGTGAATTTTATGGTGTATAAATTATATATCAATAAGTCTATTAAACTAAAAAAAATAAATCTCTAGTCATTGGCTCTTAGCACATATTATTTCTCAGTAAGAGTGCTAGAACAAGTTGATTTTGAGAATGCTCCCTCTGACTATGTAGTATTGACAGTGAACTTGAGATTAAATAGAAAACGTTTTCTTTCTTATAGCTCTTGTGAAATATTTTTAAAAGGTGTTTTAATTTTCTTTCTCGTCTTAGTATGAGGAACATAATTTTATGTCTGACACTTGATTACCATTCTGGCAATTATTTCCCCTGGCAGTTATTTATAGTACATGTATAGGAAGGAGACAGACACTGTAGCTAAGTAGGAGAATCATTTTTGCCCCATGGAAATCTCTTTGGGGCTTTTGACAATCAGTTCAAAACTATGAAGCATGAAGTCTCTCTTTAGAAAACTACATGTGAATTTGTACATGAAATTTTGCGTACAGTTTCAAAGGGGTCACAGATTGCACCCAGGATAAGAATCTCAATTTACACGCTCACTTTGGTGATCTTATGTACTCCCAGGGGTGAGGTTATTATTTATATGCCGATAATTCCAAAATCTCTGTCTCCTGTTCTGATTTCTCTGCTAGAATACTACAGCCAGCCGTCTAGGCTCACTTGGACACTCCACAGATACCCCAGACTCAGTTGTCTAAAGTTGGAACATGATATTTATCCCTTTATACTATACTCTTCTTCCTGAGTCCCCTGTCTTATTGAATGTAATAGGAATCCAAACCAGAATGCCCTAGCCACCCTGGTCTAAGTGAGGTACTAAGCATCACTCTTAATTTATACCTTTCCGTCCACATATAATTAGTCATCAGGTCTTCTTAATTGTGCCTGAATGCTTTTGAAATCTCCTTTTGATTCCCATTCCAGTCTAGTCCAAGTCGTCATTTCTTGGTAAGGATTCAGTAGCCTCTTGACCAATCTCCTTACTTTCTTACTTGCCTTTAATTCATTCTCCATGTTGCAGCCAGTGAACTCTCAGTGGCTTCCCAGTGTTTTTAGGGTGAGCTCCAAACTTTCTAACACCTTTGCTATCACTTCGCAGGCCCTACATGATCTGGCTCCAGCTCATCTATCGAGCCATCTGTCTTTTTCATCAGTGTCTGTCGCAGCCATCCTGACATTTTTCTTTTTCTGAGTTATGCTATGCTCTCACTTTATAAGCCTTTGCATGCTCTGTTCCCTCCTGCTCCCACCTCCTTCTCTCTACACCTGACTAGCTCTTACTCCTTCTTTAGGTCCTGGCTTTAGATTTTTCTTCTTCTGGACTCCTATCCCGACTCTTTATTCACGGGGCCCTTTCGATGCATCCTCTGCTATAGCACTTACACACTTTTGTAATTGCCTCTCTACTCTCCAGACTGTAAATGCTGGGAAGGGAGACACTTGTTTGTGTTGGTCTTATTTATCACAGTTGCTTGTGCTTATTTAGCCCTGCACCTGGCAGCGATGTTAATAAATTTTGTTGGATGAATGAGAGTATTTCCTTCTACCTAATATATCTTCTTCCTTACCTTCCCTCTACCCCTGCCTCACTTGGTAAAATCTTATGTAATTACCATCCATTTATTAATTCAGCAAATAGGAAAGGAGCTCCTTCCTTATTCCTGACACTATTTTAGGCACTGGGATATAGTGATGAATTAAACAGTCAGATATCTCTGCCTTCTGGGAGCTGGTATTCTACCAGTGGAGATAGATAATAAACAGATAATAAGTGAATTATGTAGTGTGTTAGTGAGTGTAAGCTCTGAGGAAAAACAAAGCAGGAAAGATGGATAAGGTACATCAGAGTAGTGTTGGCATTCTAGATACGGTGGCTGGGGAAAGCTTCATTGAGAAGGTTACTTCTGAGTGAAGACTTAAAGCAAATGAAGGAGCTAGCAACAGCCACACTGCTTACCTGGAGAAAGAACATTTCAGGAAGCTAGAAGTGTCAAGGCCCCATGGTGAGAGTGTGCCAGAGTGTCTGAGAAGCAGAAAGGAAGCCAGTAGGAGGTGAGGTCAGAGGGTAGATATCCTCTGAGTATAGCTGTCTTAATCTGATTCCTGGGCTTCCTCCACAGTTTTAAGTTGTTTTCGGCTCTCAGTGCTGTGAATTTACCAGAAGGAATATGGAAGTTTCTCGTAGCAGTGACCTGTGAATCAAGGGCTGTAGAAGTGCTAATGTAGAAGGCTGCCATGCTAGTTAGAGTTCATTTGCTTCTCTGGAGGTCGGAGAGGTGCATGCTTAAGCACTTCTTTAATGAGTCTTAACTCTTAGGACTTTTTTGCCTTTTCCTCACTCGGACTGGGGAGACAGTAGGAACTTGGAACATCACTGTCATCAGCCACATGGGTCTGTTTCACCTCGTTCCTTTTCTTTTTGTCCTCTAGCCTGTGTCCACATAGTCTTGGGGGCACTGTGAACATCGTATAGCTCTCTCGGCCACTCTCTAGAGTTACAGTTTTAAAGACAAATTGCTGCTCTCAGCTTGTTTCTCTCTCTCCCCCTTAGCTTTGTTCCAGAAAGCTGAGGGCTAACAAAGTTTTAGTTATGATGTGTTACAGTTAGGTGTGTTGAGTTAGTTTGGATTTTACCAACTTTAGTACGCTGGCCCCATAGCTCTATCATTGTACACGGCCCTTCATGGGGCAATTGGGTCACACCCCAGTAGGATGACTGGAATTGCCTTGCTGGCACCTCACACAGGAAGTAAGAGGCTTCCTCTTGGCAAAATTCCACTGTGGGTGGTGGACAGATCCCCAGCTCTCTGCAGTCTATATTTAGCAATAGCAGAAGCCTCTGCTAGGCTGTGTTTTTCCTTTTGGTATAATTCACGAACAGCACCATACTCTGTAGAAAGGGGCTATAAATTGTAAATTGATATGAGGTAATAATTGGGAAAATGACCAGGGTCCATTTTTATTTCTCTCTAGGGAAAACACGTGTCAGGAATCACTAAATCAGAAGGCGACAGAGGGATTTTTCAGCCAGCTTGCCAGCTTTAGCACTGCAGTGCTTGCGTCCTGATTAGAGAGAAGAGAAGCCAAATTCGGCAGGAGGCGGCCAGCAGTCCTAGTATCTGCTTGCCACCTTTTGCTCCAAAAAGCCTTGCCGCAGAGAGTTGCCATGGCAGCAGGAGGCAATTTAATGGCAAAGGCTTGTCTCTAGAGCAGCACCGCTGGTGCCCCAGCCTTCCTCTCTCTGGCCTTCAACCTGAGGGGCTGGTTATACCTGGCCGTCACTGTGCCATGGCCATCTGAAGGCACATTGCCTGATGGAGTAGAGCTTTAAGATCCTCCGGATTCTGAGAATGGCTGCCTCTTCCATCCCCTGCTTCTTCTTGGCACAAAGCCCTTTGATGTCCTATCCTGTAGTCTACCTTATCAAATTACTCACAATTCTTTAAATGTCCTTTCATGTTTCTGTGCTTTTACGCGTGCAGTTTCCTACTCACTTTCACAGTGTGGCTTAGATACTGCCTTCTGCCCTATAATGCTTCTTCTAAGCCCTTATCCTCCATGCAGAATTACACCGTTTCCTCTGCCATCTCAACTTTGCCATATGTCACGTGATTTTGAAATGACTCTATATATTTGTCTTTTCTAGACTGTAAGTTACTTGCATTCGAGAACTGTTTTTTTGTTTTTGGGTTGGGTTTTTTTTTTTTTTTTAAATGAATTTCACATCCCCAGGGGCTAGCCCAGGAGTGGGCACGTTGAAAATACTTAGTAATGTTTGTTCAATGAATAAAGTGTTTTCATATCATCCTATTTAATCTTTATTATGGGAATGTTGCGTATCACATAAAGGACAGAACTTCCATGTCCAGGTAGGGCTTCATCTGCTTTGGGTTCCCACAGGATTGACCCAGTTTTCGATTGGTCCATAACTGACTCTCCAGTACATTTATTCTCTCTCTCCAGTTTGAGTGAGAATGGCCATGCTGCAAAGAGCAACACTTGGGGATCAGTCTCCTAAGGGTTCAAGTCAGTGTGGCCTTTGGTTTGTTGACCAACTTGTAAGTCTCAGATCCTGCTTGTTGATTTAGGATGTGCGAGGGCAGTGCCAAAATGCTTTGTGGCCCAAAGTAAATTCTTGCTTAATCTTACTTTCTTAATCTTACTCTACCTTCTGGGGAGAAAGTGAAAGCAAAATAGAGGTTTAAACTAGTTTTGAACCTTCTCTGGCATCTTTATCTGCACTAGATCATTCTGTGGCCATCTTCCTGCTCTGGACACAGCTTTAAAGGTCACTCTTTTCTGTGCCTCTTGTCCCCTTTTCTGACCTTTCACGGTTTAGTGCCCTTCTGTTGTCTCATTGTCCCATTTTCATCTTTGGTGCATCTGTCCCCTCAAGTTCACTGTGTAGATAGACCTTTCATTTAGATATCTTTCCTCTCTTGTCCTTTTGGGAATAACTCATTATTGTATTTCAAGAATTTCATTTTAAAATGAATTTATCTTTTTCTCTCCTTTGGTAATTCCCAGAAACCACCTCAACTGTATTACATGTTTACATCCTCTGTAATGTTTGCTTTACAGTTTAGTCTGAGCATTTTTTCTTCATTCCCTAACTTTTGTGTACAAAGCTCACTTAGGCTGTTTAGCAATTCTCTTTGCAAATATTCTTCTCAGTATTATGTGATCATGCTGTATTGTCGTACCTGCCAACGCACGCAGGTGTCTAGGCAGTTTAGTTTGTGGAGTATTTTTCTCTTGTTGCTTCTCTTCCTTCTTTAATTCCTGCTTTTGTGATTTTATTCATTCCAGCTCCTCTAAAGGATGTGAAACTTAAAGTTGTTTTTAATTTATTGATAGGTCTAGTAAGAGACTCATTGAGGATAGCAATGACATTTACCTTTAACTTAAGTTTAATGGGTTTTCTATGACACTGGTTCTCCACCCTGAAAGGATGAGGCATTGGGATGACTGCGTATAATCAGAGTTGCCTAAGATACTTTTAAAAAATTCATATGTCCCCTTCCTTTCCCAACCATTGCCTGATGACAGAGTGAAAGTAGGCTGTATTTTAAGAAACTGCTCTAGAATGTTTTATAACCTCTTACCTGGTGTCTCTCACCCTCTCGATTGGAAAACTCTCATCTGTAGATTTGTCAGTTATAATAATCTGGTCTTCCAGTGCCATGCTTATTTGAGAGTTGTCTGTTCCATTTCAAAAAAAATAAAATTGCCACATATAGTTCATTTTGTTTTAAGTAAAAACTGAAACTAAGGATATATAAGCCTGGCTCAGGGCATTTTCAAATCAAAAGGCAAGACAGTGCAGTTTCAATGAATCATAAATTTGATACAAACAGTTGTAAATATTTAGTTAAATACTAATTAGTTAAATATAATCACTTATAAACATGCTTCCAGGAATTGGATACGCTTCAGAATGCTGGAAACAATATGCAAACTTAATATAGGACAGTTAACATTATTAGTTGGGTTTATAGGAAATATTTTGAGAATAGAGCAGATTGGAAACAGTAAAATTCAGAATCAGACTAGGTTTGAATTCATGCATTGGCATCTACTAGCTTTCTTGGGCTGTGTAGTTATTGCCTTGGTGGGAATGGGGGTGTCTCGATTTTGTCTTCTGTAGAATGGTGATGGCCTTTCTCCCAGAGTTGTTATGAGGATCAAATAAAGTCATGAACATGGCAGTTCCCAGCACCCAGACATCTAGTAAGCATTACTAAAATCTGAATCTAAGGCCTATAAATTATTATTTAAAACAGTGTTAGGCGTGCACACATGCATTGTGTGTATGTGCATTTGAATATGTGAAATGTGTGAGGAATTAAGTATACTATGTACTTAGACTGTGGAGGTAGGTGATGGTTTTGAGTCTAACGGCGTGTACGTATGTGAGTATATTTCCTGAGAATGCCATTTATAATTATTTTTTTAGTTTTGTTGAAGTAGATTCTTCCAAACCATAAACAGGCTAAAAAAAATGTACATGGTTAATTTTGCAGTATTTTAGTCATTGTAGAATTCTTCTCTCCCTCTTGTGTTGTTTTCTTTGTACTAGGTCAGTTCTGGAAGCCTCCTCAGCCTTTATCAAGGCTAATGACCTAATAGTCATGAATACTCCCACACAGATTTTTCTTCCAAGTGGTAGTTAAATATTAGTGTGTTGTACTGTTTTATGCTCGTATCAGAAAGTGTTGAATTTTGTGCCTTACTATCAAGGGTAAAATTTGTGAAAGGCAAATCGTTTTCTTAATGATGCGAATTACTGAGTATATATGCTGTATGTCAGGTGCTTCGTGTGCATTACCAATAACATTACAACAAACTGTAAAGGAAGTGGTATGCATTTTTATAGATAAGGAAACTGAAACTCAGAAGGATCAATATATTCCCCAAGGTCAGAGAACTATTGGGAAAGAGAACCAGAAAGCAAGCTCAGATTGGTCTGACCCAGGTGTGGTATAAAGTTACAGCCTAGTCACTATGACAAATCAATGGAATGTGCTGTAAGATATAAATAAGTTGGAAATGTAATGGGGGCACTTTTGGCCTTGGACGGGGCAGAAACCTGCAGGACAATCAGATAAGGCATCTGTTCCCAGGAGGCTATAAAAGGCAGTACACTCATCCAGCTGCAAGGCTCTGGAACCCTCTGCTTTCTCTCCTTTTCCTCAAGCTTGTTTTTCTACTGTTATGTGGTTTCTCCAGCTATTTCTCAAAACTTTGCTCATCACTTGGAAACGTGCACTTAACTCCTCTTCCTCACCCCAATTCCTGTACCCACCTGCCCACCTGTTGTAAGGATAAATGAGTTAATACATATATATAAAGGGTTCAATACACTGGTACTTAGTAAGTACTCAGTAAATGTTGGCAACCATTTTTATTTTTATTGGTAATAGTATTATTCTTATTAGTGGCGGTGGTAAATGATACGAAGATTTTATGACACCTTCCTCAAGGACCTGACTGTTCCCTGGCCAGGGGCTGGCTTTGTGTGGCTCGTTGCACAGGGCCTTGGGCATTCCCAATAAGATGTACAGGACAGATGGCGGGAGAGCTAGGGGTTGATTGCTTCCACACAGAGTTTCCATAGAAAGTTTCCTCTGTTCCCTAGTTCCTTGTCCTGAGCCACAGAAGCAGTTTGTGAATCTCACTTCCAAATCACAACCTGCCTTCTTTTCTTACTTTTTATCTACATAGAACGTTAATGGTTTTGGAGCCACTAACAGAGTTACAAAAAATTCATTTTTTTTCTTTCGTTTTGTTTGGTGGTCTGTAGCTGATACCTGACTTTCATGCTAGGCTTCTAGTCCCCGCCCCCTGTGACACACATAAACATCCGTGTATGCACGCACACACACACATGCACACACACTTTTTTTTCTATTTACTTTTTTTCCTAGTATTCTTTTATTTTGTCCTTCCCAGCACATGTATTGACTTTATATTTTTGCTTTTCAGTGTTCTCACCCAATTCTTGTATTTTGTTATATTTCCTGAATTGGATCATATTTTGTATAGCAACAGAGTTGAATAATGTGGGAAAGGCTATTGGCAGATACATGATTTTATAATGTATCTGCCAATGATTTTATAAAACTTACCATGAACCTGGTAGCATTAAACTCAGGGCTGGAGGTTTTTTAACTCTTATCTTGCATAAGAGCATTCCTATTTGTACTCCCTCCCTTGATCCATAATATTAGATTTTGCTTATCTCAGTTAAGAACATTTGGCTCTTAATGCCTCTTTGGGCAAATGATAACAGCTGTAATCTTTCTCATCTCTTCTACTTTATAACATTAAAAAAATTTGTTATAATTTCTAATTAATCTTCCCTTTTCTAAAATATAAATGTACAGTATACAAAAGGGATAATTTAGGATTGGGGGATTATTTTGTTTATATGAAATGGACTTTTTAAATAAACAATACTTGTAGTTATCAATTCAAAAGTAATTAGCATTCTTTCTAGAATATGAGTAAAAAGTAAAAGTGAAAGAAAATTAAAATTACTTTATTCTTATACCCAGAGATGATTGCAGTTAAAATGTTGGTATATTTCCCTCTAGTCTCCATTCAACTTTATGTATTTAACTTTATAATGTATTTTTTATAATTATATATTTATTAACTAAAGTTTACGTATAATCTATAAACTACAATTCATGTTATATAGCAGTCTTGGGATATTCCAGTAATTTTTTTGATACAAGTTTGACCAAAAAAAACCTAAAATTAATTATTTAGAAAAACAAATGATTTTTAATTATAAAATACACATGATAAAAAATTTTTAATAAGAAAAATAGATCATGAAAAATGTGAGTCCTATAATTCCTCTCTCCTTACTATTAACAGTATATTTATGAGCAATCATTCTTTAAAAAGAATTTATCTGTGATTAGATTAGTGAAATGTTTGTTCATCTGTGATTAAATTTGTGAAGGAATTTTGAAGAAATGTTCTTTGCTTTTAGGCTTAGTCACATATGCAGTGAACAAGAATGTGTTTTATGAAGTAATATCTCAATATTTTTCTCTATGCTATAGGTATGTATTCTTTTTGGATCCATGCAATCTGGACTTGATAAACCGGAAGATTAAGTCTGTAGCACTGTGTGTAGCAGCGTGTCCAAGACAAGAACTGAAAACCCTGAGTGATGTTCAGAAGTTTGCAGACGTTAATGGTGAGATATTAGGCAATCCACATCTGCACTCTAGTCAGTTACTCTCACTGTTAAATATTAGGTGTTTTCAGTCCAATATAAATTGTCCCTAGTATTAAATAAGTCATCAAAGAACCTTGAAAAGAAGAAGAGAACTGAAAGTACTTTTGGACTTCCTGGATTAAAAAAATGTTATGGTCACCTAGGGAGCTTGTTAAAACTCCAAATTCCTGGGCCCTGCTCGAGGAAGTTTTAATTGAATAGGTCTTTGGGCTCTGAAAATTTGTATTTTTAACAAATGTCTCAGGTGATTTTGATGGAGCCTGTTTGAGTATTTGGGAATTATTAGACTACTCTAGGTAATTTTTTTTCTTAAGTATTGATTAAAAGTATTTCAATTAGTATATTTTATTTTTACCCCTGATAACAATGTAATATATGTCTGTTACAGGAAATCTGAAAAGTAAAAATTCCACCATTTTTCAATGTGTTGTTGTATATAATTTTGTGTTTTGCTTTTTTAATGTAACATTATATCTTAACCATTTTTATAAGAATAAAGTTTTGGGAAAATTTGAGGTTAAACATGTAGGAATTAGCTGAGAAAATAAGCATAGTCAATTTCTTGAATTCTAGCTTGGTTCCCTTGAGTTTCTAATATCCAGGTGCTATCCTTGGCTCTTGCCTCAGTTCTCTTCAGAGATTTTTTTTTTAACCTCTCTTCATGAAGGGCTACATACCGATAGCCCCTACACCCTGTGTTTTTGAACTTCCGTGAGGTTTCATGTTTGTGTTTTGTGTGCAGGAATCCTCAGAGCTGCGTTAGTCCTGCCCAAATTCACAGGCTAGTTCTAGTTCCTTCAAACAAGGGCTGACTCGGGCATCCATCTGGTATAACTTCTAGCTGGGTGGAGAAAGAACCTAGAAACCCACCAGCGTGGCTCCAGAGTCTTTCACATGGTGGTGCTGGCCTTCTGAGGGCAGAAGGACTGCAGATTGGCAGTATTCCTATCCCACCGCTGAATGCCCTCAGCATAAGATAGTGAGAAGAGCATGGGATTAGTTTGGATCTGGATTCTAATTCTGCTTATGTCACTGACTGGCTCTGTAATGAGGAACAGAAGGTATAGCCTCTTCGAGTCTATATTTCCTCATCTGAAAAAAATGTGGATTTAAAACAATGCCCCTCTCATAAATTGTTGTGAGGATTAAATGAGATGATGCATGAAGAATCCGAGGCATTTGGTGGGCATTGAATAAAGAGGTACCAACTACTCTCTAAGATCTCGTTTTCTGTTTCCACATAATATCCTCAGATATGCTGATTTGCTGAATCTAATACCAGAACTACCAGCCTTGTCATTATCAGGTTTCTGAAGGAGGGATGAGTTATTCTTTAAGGGTTTTTCTAAAATCTTAGACAATGCGAGCATACACAGTCTACCCGGGAGGAAGTGTCATTGAGTGGTTCAGAGTATAGGCTCTGGAGCTAGATTACCTGAGTTCACATGTTGGTCCTTCCACTTAATAGCTATGAAACCCTGGGCAAGTTATTTGATTTCTCCATGTCTCAGTTTCCCCATCTATGAAGTAGGGATACTGTTGGGGAGAAATGCCCCATGCTGCCCTATTGGCGTGCTAGACCCTTCTGGTGAGTTTTGCAGTTTTGTAATTTCCCACAGTGTTTTGGACAAAGTAGGTGTTCAAGAACATTAATGATAAATGTTATTTCAGAAAACAGACTTTTTAAATTGGTGCCTAGCTACAAAGGCACGCTTAAGCTGCTTGCAGAATGAGTCAACATATTGGGCATTTAAAAAAAGTAATAATAATGGCAGCATCAAGAAGCACAGCAATGGAAGATGGAGAAGATAATAATTTTAAAAAGCAAATAGGAAAACTATAAAATTATAATAGCGAACCTTTGGTGTAGGGGCCTAAACACTTTAATTTTAACAGCAACCCTAAGTTGAAAATTCTGAATTTCTCAAAAGAATCTATGTTGTTCTTTGGATTGGTGACTTAAAATTAGATCTGGTAAGAATTGATTTCAGTGTTACTTTTGTCACTGAGATCATTCTTTCTCTGCTTTTTGCATTATTTTTCTCCCTTTTACCTTTCCATCATTTGAGGTGTAAATTGATTTGGAAGGAACAGATAATTTATTGTTATCTGTGTCCACATATTGTTACAGCTATGTTTCTATTAGATAATAAACAAGCCCTTTGATCTCCAATATATAGATCTCAGTCATTACTTTCATTATCTTTAAGGATAATTTAGGTTTAATGGGAAATTTCCAAATTTGTAAGAGAAAATTGCTTAAAGTCCAAGAAAGAGCCCAAATGCATGAACAGACTGAATTTGGCAATAATTTCTGGGATATGAACCAAAAGCACAGGCAACAAAAGAGAAAAATAGATAAATTTAACTACACCAAAATTTAAAATTTCTGTGCATCAAAGGATACAACAGTGAAAAGACAACCCATGGAATGAGAGAAAATATTTGTAAATTTTATAAGTGATAAGATCCAGATAAGGGGTTAATATTCAGATTATATAAAGAACCCCTACAGCTCAACAACAACAAAAACAAACAGCTTAATCTAAAATCAGTCAAAAGACTTGAATAGACATTTCTCTAAAGAGATACATGAATGGTTAATAATTAGGACATGTAAAGATGCTGGACATCATTAGTCATCAGGGAAATGCAAATTAGAACCACAGTGAGATGCCGCCTCACACCCAACTGGATGGCTACTACCAGAAACAAAAAACAAAAAGCCCCACAAAACAGAAATAAGTGTTACTGAGGATACGGAGAAATTAGAATCCTTGTGCACTGTTGGTAGAAATGTGAAATGATGTGTCTGCTATAGAAAACAGTATGCAGTTCCGCAAAAATTAAAAATAGAATTACCACAGAGAGTTTTTCGGGCAGTGAAAATACTCCATGTGATACTCTAATGATAGATAGTGTTATACATTTGGCCCACAGAATGTACAACACCAAGTGTGAGCCCTCATGTAAACTGTGGACTTTGCATGATGATGATGTGTTAATATAGGTTCACGAGTTGTACCAAATGTACTACTGTGATGGGGGATTTGATAATGGGGGAGGCCATGCATATGTGGGGGCAGGTGGTATATGGGAAATCTCTGTGCTTTCCTCTCAGTTTTGCTATGAACCTAAAACTACTCTAAAAATATATATATAAAGTCTTTAAAAAAATAGATTACTATATAATCCAGAAATCTCACTTTTAGAATTGACAATAGGATTTCAAAGAGATATCTGCAGACTTAGGTTTATTGAAGGATTATTCTGCCAAGATATAGAAGCAACTTAAATGTCCATTGATAAATGAATGGATAAAGTGTGGTATATACATATATATATATATATATATATATATATATAGTGTATACACACACACACACACATACACACATACATATAAAGTGGAATATTAGTTAGCCTTAAAAAATAAAGAAATCCTGTTACATGCTATAACATAGATGAACCTTGAGGCCAATCACAAAAAGACAAATACTGTATGATTCCACTTACATGAGATATCTAAAGTAGTCAAACTCTTAGAAGGCAAAATGGTGGTCACCAGGAGCTGGGGGAGGGGGAAATGGGGAGATGGTATTCAGTGGGTATAGACTGCAGTTTTACGAGGTAAAAAAATTCTAGAGCTCTGTTGCACAACAATGTGCAAATAATTAACACTACTATACTGTATGCTTAAAATGGTTAAGATGGTAAATTTTCTGTTGTGTTATCACAATTTTTTTGAAAAAGGAAGAAAATTCTGACACATATACGGTATGGATGAACCTTGAAGACATTATGTTAAGTGAAATAAGCCAGTCACAAAAGGACAAATACTGTATGATTTCCCTTATATGAGGTACTCAGAATAGTCAGATTTATAGAGACAGAAAGTAGAATGGTAGTTGCCAGGGTCTGTGGGGAGAGAGGAATGAGGAGTTCTTGTTTTTTGGGTAAAGAGTTTCAATTTTGCAAGAAATGAAGAGTGCTGGAGATGGATGGTGGTGATGGTTGCTCAATGATGTGAGTGTACTTAATGCTGTTGAACTGTGCACTTAAATGTGTTTAAGATGGTAAATTTTTGTTATGTGTATTTTACATTTAAAAGTTCATGAAAAAGAAAGAATGATCATAACTTTTAAAATGATAATGTTAAGCCTTATTTTTAAATGCAACATAAAATGACATTTTTTTTTTAACCAGGATGGAAGGATAATATAAATCCTTTTCAAAAAATTTTAAGTTTCTGTGACATTTGAAAGTACGTTTTAGCACTTACAGCCATCCATTCGTGTGAATGTCTATTACCTTTACAAATTCTTGAAAACTTTTAAAGGAAAGCTCTTTGTTCCTGTAGTAATGTTTGTAGGAAATGCATTTATTAGGCAAATAAAATATTTCCTCAATTTTTTTGTTTCTCTTAGACAAGAAAGAGGAGTTGTTTTCTTGGAAACAAGTTCGTTGAATGCTTTGTAAAGTATGTCTAAAATAAAAAGTTTGGAAAAAATAGCTAGAAATTAGATTTGTTATGTGGCGATGCTGCTGTATTACAAAGAGCTTGGAAAGGCAAACAGAAGAATTTAGATGAATATAAAAGGATAAGTCCTTGTATATGAGTTGGGTGGAAGGTGTATAAATATACTCATTTTATCATTATGGGTCGTAATATATGACACAGAATCATAAACATATGATGCTAGAGAACAAAACAATTTAAAAATTGCCTTTAAAAAAATAAAGTTGCCAAATACTATAACGTCTCAGTATGAAACTTCTTTGGTTCTTTGTTTATCACCTTTCTGCAGTAGTGCATCCTGGGGGCCGATCATGCTCTGTTCATCTTGAAATACCCAAGCCTTCATATAGTACCTCACATAGTAGCTATTCATAAATGTTTTTTTGAAAGAACAATGGACAGAATTTCCCTCTTCATCTCTATTGACACTTAATAATTTCTCATTCTCTCAGTGCGCTTTATCCTTTGCTCAATTCTATATCCATGTTGCCACCAGTAGGTAAATTGTTTAGCTTCAGTCTAACCAGAATTGCTGTGAAATCAGTTCTTTTTATTCATCTGTTAAATAATTCATCTTATTCATTCATTTATCTCTCCTATACATACTCTCCAAGTCATTATTTATACCCGTTCTCTTAAGCCCTCTTGTTCTTTCTTTTCTAACCTTATACCCTACAGAGAAACTGAAACCAGCTGGCGAGAGCTCCCATCTCAGTTCTTATTTTCAACAGAGCATGAATTTCATCAGCTTTCCTTTCCTGCAGTTTCTGATAAACAGGTTTTTTTTCCTCCTTTATTATCATTATTTTTGAAAATTCAAAGAACGTGTACATTGTAGCGGGGCAAATAATCCTCCCTCTGCTGCTAACTCCATCTCTATATGAGGTATTCATCTCATCCCAGCCAGACCATGACAGGTGGTAAAGATAATGTTTGCTCAGACAGTTCAGTTCTCCCCTTCCTCTCTTCCTTCTCTAATTCTGGCCCGATCACCACCTCTGGCCAATCAGCCCTTCACTTTACTTCACTGTCCCCATTGTTCTGCGCGGGCATCCAAGTCTGAGTAGATAAATCATACTTAAGCCTTGCGTTTTGCTTCAGCATAGCATTTATTGATACCTACTTTGTGCCATGCACTGTGCCAGATGCTTCGCTTGACATTTTATTCTTTCCACTTGCACTCTAAATTCTAAACAGTTTAGAAATGAGAATCACTTCTGATTAAGTTAGGGGCTGACTGCATGTTCTCAGTGGTTGCTAATATTTCACATGGAATTCTTTATTACCTTTTGCATTATTCTTGTTAAACTATTTATAATACAT
This sequence comes from Pteropus medius, assembly GCF_902729225.1. Classification (NCBI taxonomy): domain Eukaryota; kingdom Metazoa; phylum Chordata; class Mammalia; order Chiroptera; family Pteropodidae; genus Pteropus; species Pteropus medius. Next base: position 1,489,182 of record NW_024344374.1, read on the forward strand.
ATTTTGTTTTCCCTAACACAGTAGTAAACTGGCAGAAATCTTATTTTCCTTTTTTGTGTGTGTGCCCTATTTATAGCATGTGTAAAAGCCCTCCCACTTAAGGGTACTTCTTCAATGTACTGCATTTTATATAAATTCTGAGAGATTTATGACCTGCCGTTTGGACCATGTTCACATTTTGAGTAGTCATGCAGCTTGCTGCTTTTTCAGTGTTTTGCTGTTTGAAAACCTTGAAAGATTATGTGATCCATTCATATAAAATCTTTGAATGCTAATAAGCCTTTTGATTATCATTATCCAGTTTTTTAGAGTTAGTATCTGTAAATATTCAGTATATTACCCTCTTTCTTATCAGTCAGTAACAGTATAACTTAAACCACAAAGTTAGTACAGATTCTTGTGGCACAGTGAATCAAAAGATTATACTTGATATTATTTGTAAATGAATGAAACGATCAGCCCTAGCAACTGATTTAATTGCTTCCAAGTCAGAAACCAGCAAAGGTAGCTTGATTGTTAAAAAGAGGAAAATTCTTCCATTTGAGAATACAATTTAAACTAATTCCTCATTCAACAAATAATTAATTAGCACTTATTAAGTATGTGCCAAAGAAACAAAGACATGGTACAGTCCCATGTTTAAGGAACTCGCTTTATAATAGATGGTCAAACTTCTCTTTGTCCTCCACAATACCTAGTAGAAGTCTTGCACATAGATATCCAAAATTAATTCACTCAGCATATATTTATTGAGTGCCCAGTGTGTGCCAGTAGTGATCGATAGATAATGTCATGCCACCAGCTAGTTAAATGGTGCTTCTTGGAAATTGCAAATATGTCCGTACTTTTCACTGGTTACTAGAAATTGAAATTGGAAATTGTCTTGCGTTCTTCCAGCATATAAATACATAATACTTTCTTAATTAGAGAAAGGGGTTAAATTCATTGGACTTCGTGTGGCAATGTAATTTGTTTCTCTTAATGAAAACTGTTCTGCATTGAGTTTTTTTTATTAACTAGACTTTTCTAAATCATGTTTATTAAGGAATCTGTTTCTCTTTATTGTAGTATATCCTACAAATATTACTGTGATAGCAAATCTAACAATTTTAAAGCAAGAAGAATTAGCCTCTCACTTACCAACTTTCTGTTTGTGTCTTTTTTTTTTTTTTCCAAATAATGTGGTGTTTTAGACCACTAGTTCTCAACTAAGGGTGATTTGCTACCCCTACCCCTGTGACATTTGGCAATATCAAGAGACGTTTTTGGTTGTCACACTGGGTGAGGAATTAGGGGGAGGCTACCGGCATCCAGTGGATAGAGACTAGGGGTGCTTCTAACATCATGTAATGCACAGAATATACCCCTACAATTAGAATTGCCCAGCCCAAAATGTCTTAACCAAGGTTGAGAAATCTTGTTTTAGGTAGTATACTTTGCAGTGAATATAACAGTACATGCTGTTTTATTCAACAGATGGCTTTTGAGTACTGTCTATGTGCCAGGAGATGCAGATTCTAGATATTTTGAAGGCATAAGGTCCCAGTTCTCAAAGAACTCACATCCTAAAAATAGAGATGATATATAAATCAAAAAGTTACAAAATAATGTGCTGTTTTATAATGGAGCTAAGCAGTAAATAGATTCGTTTGGGTGTGTCAGAGAAGGCTTATGGGGGGAGGTGACTCTTGAGTAGTTTGTAGAAATTCTGCTCAAACTTGAACACTCAGATGGGCAGTTAGGAAAGGACAGCCCAAGCACCAGGAACAGCCTGGGAAAAGTCCTGGAAGCTTGTTCAACAGCCAACAATTGTAAGTAATTTATTATGTTAAATTGAAGCTAGAGATCTAGGTAGAGGCCTTATTGGAGGGTCTTAAAGCTAAGGAGTTTGGAATTTATCCTGAGGGCAGGGGTGTAATACTACTAATGCCCATTTTGCAAAGAATATTCTGAAGGTTGTATTCTGGATTGAGAGAGAAACCCTCTGGGACTGTGTAGTTTAACTGACTCAGTAAGAGATCATGAAGGTCTGAGATAACATAGAAAGGTCTGGTTGTCAGGACTTGGCATCTTGAATGTCTTTAATGAAATAGGAAGATGATATATAAAGAAGAAGAGAACAGATGAGTTCCACATTTCACTCTGGGGATTTTGTGGATGATGGAGCCATAACCAAGATCAAAAATATATGGGAGGAGCAGATTTGGAGAGTAGGTGGTATAAAAAATTTTTTTTCAGACATGTTATTTTTAAAGTATCTATGTAACAAACTCAGGTTTTTTGCCCAAGAGCTTATTGAATACTTGTCTCTTTGTGATTATTAAGCATGACACAGAAGAAGCACCGTAGCCTAGGAGTAAAGGATTCTATTTCTCATTTGCAAGTGACTGCTTATAAGGCCTTAGAAGTATTACTTATTTTTTTCATCTGTAATGTTTAGAGCGTGGTGATGGAAACATACCTCTTAGGGAAGTTGTTATAAGTGTTATTGAGCTAAAGAATAAATAATTGAATATTACGGGGCATTTGAAAAATCGTAGTACTTAAACAAGATAAATGTTTATATACAAAAGTTAGGTTCCTAAGATCACTCATTTTGATGGCATTTGAATAACATTGGCAGAGTTGCATAGATTGCCTCTGCTGTGGTTTAGATAAGTTTTTTGTTTTTATTTTAGACTTTCCATTACTCAAGTATGGTTTTTCCCTGCTCTTTGCATTAGGAGAAAAACTGTCTTATTGCTTATGACTAAACTTTTTGTGCTAAGTATTGTTTATACTTCCCATATTAAAAAAAAAAATAAGATAGATACTACCTTAAAAGTGTTCACCGAAAATGCATTAGCTAATAAATGGGAAAAGAAAAACAATTGTAAAACATTTGCCATTACTGGGTTGTTTTAATGTTCTTCACTGAGACTACTCTATCCATCAACCTTTTGAGCAGGAAAGAGTATAACGTTTCTTACAATTGTTACTACTAACACGTTGTAAAGATCTTTTTCCTTTAATCTATTTAACACAGGATCTATTTAGTACTGGCCTGTGTCCCAGAATACCATCAAAGATAAGGCTATTATCCTTTCATTGAACATTATCCTGGGAAAGTATTTATAAAATTGAACTCTGTTGCACCTGCTGACCTCCTTTTTTAAATGAAGAAAGGGTGGGGATGGAGATTATGTTCACTGAATTCAGATGGAGCAGTATGTTTGACAGCTCTGACACAAAGTGCTTTAGTTAGGGCCTTTTATATTGTGCAAATCAATTCCATCTTGGACTGTGAAAGAAATAAGTTGACAATTCAGATCAGGAAGATGATGATCACATTGGGTGCTCTGCAGTTATTGGCACAGTTGCTATTTTTTCATGCACAATTCTATAATAGGGCTCCCAGCTATTTCAGAGATTAATCCAAAATGTTTGTTTGCCACGGCAGTGATGTCTTCTCTAAAATTGCTATAAATGGAATTAAGTGGCATTATATTTATACATGAAAGACTAATTTTAGAAGTGTTAGATAGTTAATATTTTGCTTAACTTAAAAAAAAAGTCATTAAAGTGGAAAAGTGATCAAAAACAATTTCAAAAACTTAGTTTCTTATTGGGTCTGTCCTAAGAAGCTAAAGAATTTAGAAGAGCAATGCCATGTTCCTTTCAAGTATCTCTTTAAAAATATTTTACATGGTCAAATTACTTGAATTATCTTTATATAAACTAAATGCTACATGTATTTATGAACGTATGCTAAAACAACCCACATATAAAAACACTTGGCAAGTTGTTTCCTGGTTTGTGGGCAGCACTACTGAATTAAATGCAGGTATGTGGCTTTCTAAAATATTCTTTGATTGATAGGACAAGGTATAATATAATAAAATCACTCTCAATTTTGTTGTCCCAACAAATCTTTCTTCTGTATTCCCTTCTAAGTTTCTTCTCACATCTTTATATAACATTTCCATAATCATTTCAATCTTAAAATCTGCCAATTTCACTTCACATTATATTTTAAACTTTTTCCATGGTAGTACATTGAAAAGTCCATTATTGCTATAATACAAATGCAAAGCTATTCTATTTGTATTTAATAATAACGTATTTGACCAAACTAGTAATCTGGTAGGAATGTCAATTAATAAAACACAAACAGTTTACATGATATAATGCTGTAGGTCCTCAGCAAAATTAGACTACAGCTTAGATCTCCTCAGTTAATACCTATTGCACCATAAACCTTACTGTATATTTGTTGCTATATTACAAAATTAACAGGTCGGTAAAATAAGATTTATCAACAATTTGATGGACTGTATTCATCTGAATTTTATATATTGTTGAGATATATATTAGCCATATAGTCAGAGAAATAAATGGTTGCATAACATCTAGGATTGAATTTAAGCTGTTTTAAACTATCTGAACACTGAGGATCCTTTTATTAAGTTATCGGTTTTATCAGTTCAGTTTATTAGTTAGCATTTCCTGCCCTTTAAATAAGAAAAAAAGTGATATATTATCTGAATGAATGCACATGTGCTATAAGCAATAATTTTCAATATTTACCAATCGAAAGTGTAGAAAAGACGGGTGGCTTGTAATTGAGTATCGGTTTTGTGGTCGAAGAGATCTAGAGTTTAATCTCACCTCCACTAAGTAGCTGTGTCATTTTGGGCAATTTATTTACCTTATCTCTTAGGCTTTCTAGCCTCCTATGTAAAGTGAGTTTAATAATACTTGCCTTATAGGATCATGATAAATAATATTGTGTGTGTGTGTGTGTGTGTATGTGTGAGAGAGGAGGGCTCACCCACCAGTAACTTTCTAAGAGTTCCCAGCATGATGGGAGGAGGAGACAGGTTCCTCATCGATTCCTAACCCTCCTCTTGGGATGAGAAACTTGGGTGGGGGACAGAACCAGCTTTGGGAATGAATTACTCTTGGCCTAATCTTCAGAAGCACTGGGGTTGGCAAAAACTCTTGGTTTCTTCAATAGGAGAGTTTTATTATGTTTCTTTTATTTGATCGGAGACGTTCCTGGACACAGTTTAGTCAGTTACAATTAAAATTCATTCTTAAAAAAATATATATGTATGTATGTGTATATATGTATATATATAGAGTCTGACATGTGGCAGACACTCAATAAAGGTAGTTCTAGTACTTATTATTGTCTTTAATATTAAGAATTAAAATTTGTACGTAAGTTATTGGTGAAGAATCAGTTTTAATAAATCGAGGACTGATACTGAATCAGATTCTTATTCTATAATGTTCTAGACTGTTTGAAAGTTGTATATGTTGAGTTAATAGTCACAAAAAAAAGTGAATTAATAAGAGAATAAGAGAATTTATTCAGACTCTGCTTGCTAGCTAACATACAGCTTTTCTTTCAACAGGCTCAGCACTATGTAGCTACACCCTAAAGCCTTCAGAGTATACTATACCTTCAAAAGCTTCTGGTGTTTGCCCCAAACTACCAGTTCCAGCGAGGTAAATTTTATTATATTTTGTTAACTTGTGACTTTTGTTTTTATAGGTAGACTTTAAACTGTGTATGTTATTCTGAGAAAAAGGTCATATGATGATACCAGATGCCTAGGTCCAATACTTTTACATCAAAATTTAAACAGTAGTAATAGGAATGACAACATGTAATGTATATCTTTTTTTAAAAAAAAACTTTCTCATTACAGGTATTTTAAAATTCTTTTGGGGCCTCACTTTTTTTTAATGCTATAATTTTTAAGTATATAGAATTGCTGAATAATTATAAAATCTACAATAAACTTAGAAGCCAAGTCTCACAGTCTTCAAAGATTCTTTGGAGCTGACCCTAGTAATACTTAACGGAGATTATTTTTAAAAAAATATGCCAGTGATTATTCTCCATAGTTTATTTCAGGCTGTGTCCTATAGATACATTCTCTATAATAGGCCGTTTGCCATATCTTATCCAAGGTCTTATTCAACAGACATTTATTATTAAGTACCTTTTGCATGTAATGGATACAAGGATGAGAAAAAATCTCACAGTAGTTATAAGTGAAATAAATTTTAAAATTATAAATAGGTTTTTAAGAAAGGAAATAAGTTTTCAAGCATTGTAGGATATATCCTCAGAATTAGGTATATGGGGTTTGGAGCATATCTGATTTTGAGAACCTCAGTGTGTATCACTAATCATGTATGACAGAGGTCAGCTTCTCCAGGTATACTAAACTGACACCGCTTTTATTATATCTCAGTATATTATATAAAAAGCTATTGGTTAAAATTTTGAGACTCACCTATTGTCTTCTTTTCCTTCGGATTGCTTATGGGAGTAACTCACGCTTTATTAATTCGAATTTGAAAAGTTCTGTTGAAAAGTAGACAAAGGATATATCAGTTAAATTGATTTGAGCTTTTAGTCTTGTCAAGTTACTATTGATGTTAAAATTTAAAGCCTTTGTACATAAAAGTAAAGGGACTATTTTAAAAGATACTGAATAAGAGGGATCTACAAATTATGGGCTTAGACCAATAGGTAAGGAGACTCCATTCTTGAAAATCGAGAATATTAGGGAGCCTGTGACAGTTAAAAA
>NW_024344374.1:1495779-1499641 GCF_902729225.1 Pteropus medius
AAAAAAAAAAAAAGGAGGTCCTTTGAATAGAGTCATTGGAGAAAATTTATCAATGTAAAAACAAGAAGCCCTATCCTCGTATCTACTCAACTGCTAATGCCTGTTTTAAATGCATACTTTGAGTATAGTCACTATTTTAAGGCATAAATGTATTATAAAAGGATAACCAGAAAGCCTTGGTATGAGAACGAAGTTGCTCTGCTCCTGTATAATATGGGTGGGGGGCAGCGGTTGGGAGGTGGCTCCTACTGCAAATCTTTCTCTGCCTCTGATTTCTGAGTCTACCATGTTGAGGACTGCTTGTTCTTGGTTATTTTGGGTACTTTAGTCTTGGCTGTGTGCGCCTGCGCGCGCACACACACACCCACACACACACACCACCTCACATATAGCATCCTAAAGCCATTCACCAGAAAACAAAGCATAGTATTAGAGGCTTGGATTTTAGAGATGGACAGACTTGGCTTCTAACAAGGTCATCCACTGATGTGTTAGCAATCCAAGATGCAATGATGAACCTATACCACCTGAAAACTAACTATGTACTATGTTTATACTTGTTTAAAAATCCTTATGTTTTACTTATTTTAGTACCTCACAATTGAAGTATTTAATATCTCTTGTCTGAACTTAGCCTGTTGGAAAGTAAAGAAGAAATAGTTGATAGAAGGAGGATAAATTAGGACATAGTAAATATCATTTGGTATTTGGCAAGCAAAGTGAAAGGATCAGAAAACAAATTTGTTTTAATAAAAAACTTGAGACACTACCTTGTTCCACACTAGCATCAGATACCAAATCTAAAAAGAGGAGTAAGATCTAGTCTCTATCCCTAAGAAATTGTCCTTAAAAAAAAGTAGAGTCTCTTTTCATATGTGACTTTTTTATATGTTTAAAAGACCAGCAGTAGGTAAACCTGTGATGCAGACAAATGGCCCTTCGCATCTTTCACATCTCTTTTGCTGTCCACCTACAAGCACCCCAGTTGTAGAGGAAGAAGTGAATTTTGAGCCCAAATTGGCCTGGGAGTGAATTGTGTCACCACTTTGTCAGCTTGAGCAAGTCTCTTAAGCTCTCTGTAACCCAAGTTCTCACATAATTAAAATAGGAAATTAATACCTCTGTCATGGAATTGCTGTAAGAATTAAGTAAGATGATATGTGTTAAACATATATTGCTGTACTTGGCTTAGGGAGGATTATTTCTCTCAACCTCTAGAGCTTCCCTCTTACCACCAACCTTCCTGGATACCCAGGCACCTGCTGCGCCTGAAGGCAGTGTCTGTTTTAGAGAAAAGCATTTGTAAACAAATTTGCAATAAAACACTAGCACCATACAATTGACAAATGGCTACTATTCCTGAGAGCTTTTGACTTTTAAAAACAAATGCCTAGAAAGGGCTGTATTTTACCCAAATACATAACTTTCTATTGGTGACATGCTGAGCATGGTAGTATTAGGGAGACTTAGCTACCCCATATACTTATAATGCTTAAATATTTAGGTACAGCTAGAGAAAATTGCAATACTAGAAACGGATTAAATAAATTCAGTTTATTCATCAAACATTTATTTTGGTACTTTTGGATGACAGAAAGGATACTGGGTGTTGGGGAATTAATAATATAATGTGAAAACGAGAAACTAATAGCAAAAAATAGTTATCAATTTATATTTTTTAAATTAAGGAGTCAAGGTAAATTAATATTTATAAATCATCTACCATATGCCAGCCACCATATTAAGTTTCTCATATGTATTTGTGAGGGTTACCCCTCACAAAATCCTATAAGGGTATTATCCCAATTTATAGATGAGGAAATAGAAGATAAGAGAAGTTCAATGAGTTATCCAAGGCCCTATAACTAATTGTTGGGAATCAGAATTTGAATCTAGGATCTTGTAAAGCCTGGTACCACCACAGGCTTTTTTATTGTTGAGCCTATTTTTTTTTTTAAGTACAGGCATGAAAGAGAAAAAATAAAGTACAATGTTTAAAACCACTGCATATTGCCATTAAATTCTTGGCTTACTTATTTCCTGCCTTTTCTGTGCTATACAGATATTGCCAGAACTCCCTATTGTTCTTCTTTTTTAAATAAGACTTTTAATTAGAAATCATGTATAATTGCTTATTTATAACCTGAAGGGTTTTTGTTTTTTTTTTTTAATTGAGGTAACATTGGCTTATAACATTATATAAGTTTCAGGTGTGCAACATTGTAATTCGACATCTGTATATACGACATCATGCTCACTACCAAAAGTCTGGTTTCCATCTGTCACCATATAATTGACCCCCTATACCTGTTTTACCCTCTTTCTATTCCCCTTCCTCTCTGGTAACCACCAATCTGTTGTCTGCCTCTGAGTTAGTTTTTGTTTTTCGTTTTATAACTTGAAGTTTTTAAAAAATTGTGTCAGATGCAAACCCCTGTCCTCTCTTACAAAGGCATGTGGATAAGAAATATTAGACATTATTTGTCACCATACTTTGAGGGAGCTCATTAATTGTAATAGCCTGGACTTAAAGGCAAATAGACAGTATGTTTGCCAAGGTAAGATACAATTTTCCTGTGAGAGGCTAATTTTAAAAAATCTTTAAAAGAGTCATTATAAATTTGTTTTGTTCTTTTTGGCTAATGTTTCAATAATGTGAAACATCATCATTTCCTAACGGGACTACATTGACTTCTTAAAGATTCGAAAAGTAGTAAAACTTACGGTAAATAGAATTCTTTGTTTGTTATATTAATTAAGAAGCATAGAGTATGTCACGTAGGTTAACTAAAGTAGAGATGATATACTAGGTTCTCAGAATTATTATTTTCTGAGAGGCATATGAAATCAGCTAACTCATCTTAAATTCATTATATCACATCAGATTTAAACGGTAAAATATAAGACAAACCCTATCAATGCTATGACTACTTAGATTTTTTTAAATAAGAAAATAATTCAGATGTTAAAAACTCAATTATATGGTGACAGATGGTCAAATTGTTTTTTTGGGGGGAAGGGTTGAATAAAAGAATGACATATGAGGGAGTCTAGTACTTTTTGCTTTAAAGCAAAGAATTTAATTTTTACTACTGTGTTCAAATATTATCCTCCCTTTTATTTGCCTTCTATTTCCATACTGGTTAAGAGCAGATTTTGACCATTTTGACCATCAGCTAGACAATATAGTTAATCAGCTTGTGCTAATTTTATAACTTCAAATTTAGAGCTGTCAGGGTTTTTTTTTAACTGACATAGATTGAATTACAAAGTAAGGAACTTGTTATTGCTTCAATACTTCGAAGGATACATGTTAAAATACTCTTTCGAATTGACCATGTGCTTATATACAGTATAAAAATGACTTGAAAGGGTAAGTTCAGAGCAGATATTACTCAGTATTTTCTCTTTATTAAGAACAATGTTCTCATTCTAAGTCTGAAAAGTAGAAAAATACCAAAGATATAGGGCACGGTGCTCCTATTACTTTAGAATCATTAATTTATGGTGAGCATGTTATTATTATTTATTATTATTAATAATATCTGAAAATGTATTATGTATCTCTGATGCACTCTCTGTTTAAGTCACTTGCCTCCAAGCTTAATCATAAAGTTTAAGGATACTGATGCCTTTGTCTCATTTTTAATATCCACCCATTTTCTTAGCCCTGTTCTCCTGTTTCCTGTCTCCTGTCAGATAACTAGAGTGAACTTCATCCTGTCCATAGGTGGCTCCACCTACAGCCTCCCATAGCATAACAGGATGTTGATGTATTTTTATACTCAAAGAGAAATACACATCATTTCCAAAAGAGAATGGAGCCTCTGATAAAGAAAATGAAACTTGAGTTCAAAAACCC
>NW_024344374.1:1499727-1684694 GCF_902729225.1 Pteropus medius
TAGTTGAAAGAGTAGGAGTAGTCCACTCTCTTTTCAGATTAATAATAATAAAGTGAGTGAAAATGTACATAATCATAGACTATAGAGGACTTCAGTTTGAAGGCTGTAGAACCAGAATTTAGTTAAAAATATGGTTAGAAGTTCTTAGACAGGGACATTTAACGTGATAGAGACAGTATCTAGACAACATCAGGAGAAAAACCAATTGTAGGTCCCAACAAAGTTATCAGTTTAAAAATTTCTTTTCCAAATCAGCCTCTATTGACTTAGGAATTTACAGTTAATCCTATTTGATTTTTTTCTGTAGTATTTGTAACTGAATCCGTTTCACTTGAAAGTATTTTGTAATTTAACATCTTTTTATATCATTAGCGAAACAACTTTCAGTCAAAAAACAATGACTTACATACCTGTAATTTAAGCATTACTCAGAATGCTCTGGCTTTCTGCAGTTTCCGACAAACTATCAAATCTTTGGCATTAACTTTCACTGAAACCATTTCACTAACACCATTTTGGGGGTGTACGCGGATACACCCACAGGTCACAAGAGGCAACTTCTTAAAAATAAACACTCTTGTCATATTGTCACATCATTATTTTCAGATACATTTTACTGAAGCATAACTAAGGTAATGCTAGATCTTTAAAATTATATTATTTTATTGTTCCATGAAGTTTAACGGCATTGAAGATGTTGCTTATTCTTACTCCCAGTGGTACTCGTTTACCAACATTTAAGAAAAATCAATACATTATTTATATTCTTATGGTTTTTTGAGGAATGAAACAAAGTGTTTTGCTTGGGGTCACAGAAAGTTGCTTTGCTGAGATTGGAAACCTTGGAACTTGGTGCTCAACCGTATAATCTTAGCCATTCAGAATAAGAAAATACTTACATTATTCCAGTCAAAAATGCTATGTTAGAGCCATGACTGACAGTCCCACAAACAAATCTGAATATGTGGGATTTATGTTAGTAGCGGCTAAATTTTAACTTAATGAACACATAAGTGTGTATTTGTGCATTGACACACATATGGGTTCTCTTAGAATCCAAACAGATCACAACTGAAGGCATGTTCATAGGGCTTTGTTTAGAAGCTCTTATTGATTAGAAGTATACCATCCTCTCAAAAGCTAAAGTAGATCCATATTAATAACTAACTTGATTTATGTCACAGTTCGCACATAGCTATGGTTTTTCACAAGTAAAAGCTGCAGTCCACATAAGCCTGATGTAACTGATTAGGTCTTTTATGGACACAAATAATCTCATAATAACAACATATAAAAAGAAAGTAAATAACCCAGAATCCCATGACCCTACCAAATCAGAAATTTTTCATTTGTTTATATTTTTTGTTTCCATTCTTATGTGTTATATATTTTTATGCAGAGATGCAATCATCACATTAGATATAAATTTTTTTCTCTTGTACTGTTACATCATAAGTATTTCCATACATTGGTATTCATGGTTATTGTTTTAAATAGCTGCATATTATGCTGTCTGTTGATGTCTTGGCATGACTTAATTTATATGAGAGTTATTAAGCTTGTGCCCAAACACCTTTTTTAATCTAAGTTTTTATATGCTGTTCTGACAGACGAAACATTCTATTGATGGTGGCACATTTCAAGCAAAAGCACGTGTTTGTTTAAGTAGCTTATAGCAAAAATTCATTTTCAGTTCAATGAAGTACATGTTTGTAAGTTTTGTCATCTGCCCCTTGATTGATAGATGTGTAGGCTGAGAAGTTTAAGTGCTTGGTTTTGCTTTCAGTAGTTCTGTATGTGTGTATGTGTGTGTCCATGTGTGTGTGTTTCTTTTCAGAAGGGGAGGGTAATGTCTTCTGTCGGAATATGCACTCCACCCTCTTTGATAAGGTTTGTGGTAAGATTTGCATCACTACCCATGACAGTCATCTTCATAGCATTAAGCTCACAGCTCTTAGCTTCCATATGATGTGTGGAGGGTGGAGCGTATTGCAGTCATATTCACCTTTCATTTGTGTGTTTGATGTGGCATTTATATTACGTAGGAGTAATTTTTTTTCTGATTTTTTTTCTTGTGTCACCAGTGCACCTATTCCATTCTTCCATCGCTGTGCTCCTGTGAACATTTCCTGCTATGCCAAGTTTGCAGAGGCCCTGATCACCTTTGTCAGTGACAATAGTGTCTTACACAGGCTGATTAGTGGAGTAATGACCAGCAAAGAAATTATATTGGGACTTTGCTTGTTATCACTAGGTAATTGTTTTTCTCATTATTAGCTATTGCATAGTACTGCAGAAGAAGACTGTTTTGTCTTTTAACCAAAATATGAATACAACTGGGGATACTTGTAAAATGTTGAACTTCCCATAGCCAAAATAATTGTTTCAGATTATATATAGTTATAAATATGTATATATATCTGAAACTCATTTCTTTTTCTCTCATTGGAGAAAACTGGTGTTTTCCCAAACTTTGATTACTAAGTCTGTAATAACCTTTAACATTAAAGCAGGAGCCTTCTTTTAATTAATCAATGCCCCTTTGTTTTTAGTTTTGAATCTAATCTTTGGCTTATTTGCTTATAAGAAGAGGCCACATATTTTCGTATATGTTTTTATCAAAAAACAAAGATTTCTGATAGATTACTTTTGAAATATGTAATTTTTATTGCAACAGTTTATAATATCACTGTATTGCTGGAAAAATTAGGAAATCTCCACTTGTTCGCCATTGAGTTTTCTGGTCAATAAGTAGATAAAATATAATCAAATAAAACTGTTATTTTCAAGACGTAAACTCCCTGTGTTAGCCAATAACTATACGTAGTCTATACATATAGTTGGGAGAAGTAAACTGTGGTAGGAACCAAATAACCATTTCATTATAGTAGTAAAATGGGCATTTATGCTTGTTAACAACAATTATAGTAATTGAGAAGACTAGCTGTATTTCCATCTCGTCATTAGAAACCATTTTCATTTTCCTCAGGTAGTTCTTGACTCAATTGAAATAAAGCTGTCCATATGAAAAGCTCTTTCTGTGGTATTTGAAATGCTCCTATATGTATTTGGTTCCTGGACATTTATTACAAAAGTTGAGTACTTTAATAACATCACCAAGTCAGAGATCCCAACCATTTATTCGGCTTTGCAAATGACCCAGAAAAACTTGACTGTTAGCCTATCTTTATATAAAAATTATTTGGCTTCTGAAATAGTTGAATACTTTACCAAGAAAAAAAAAAACTAGTCTACGGCCATGCTACCCTGAATAAGCCCGATCCCGTCTGATCTCGGAAGCTAAGCAGGGTCAGGCCTGGTTAGTATTTGGATGGGAGACCACCTGGGAAGACCAGGTGCTGTAGGCATAAAAAAATAAAGGATTGTAAGCTGACAAGAGCCTTGCAATCTGTGAGGTCAACCAAGGGTTGCTTCGCCTAAAAAAAAAAGAAGAAGAAGAAAAGTAAATCTTAAAAATAGTGATGATAATGTTGTTAATGCATTGGAAACCCATTTTTTAAATTAGAGTGGTTCTCTTGTGAGTCTTAGTATCTTTGTCTATTTGTTTGTGAAGTGGGCCTTTGAATAATTAAAGATGAACAGAATATGATTTCCAGACACAGGTTTATTCTTAAAAGGGTTAAATTCTCCCACTTTCTTTTTTGAGATTTTTCACTTGAGATTTTAGCGTGTTGGAATTTAGCTTGGGATGGGAAGAAGAACTGGCTAAATGACTCAAACTAAGTTTTGCTCATTTTTGAAGAGCTTTGCAATCAGGACCCAAGTTGAGCAATGAGGTCGGAGGAATTTTGTTCTCAGTAGGCTTTAGGGTATTATTCCATAGGGTCAGACCATCTCTTGGAATTTTAGAGGAGAAACAACTAGAAAAAGATAAAATACTGTCTAGCTTGTTGCCCAGCCATCAGAGAAGGTGGTCCTGAAATGCATAGATTACTCAAAGAAGTGTAACACCTGATTTAACTGATCTCTCTGCCTACATGTGATAATTTTTCTGGTCACCAACATGACATGTCATTCTCTGCACTTTGTGTGTTGGCATGTGTGTTTGCATGTGAGTTCTGATGCCTTCCTGTGGTGAATCCACTACAGTTCTGTCTTGTTTTTGAGTCACCATGTGCATTTGCATGTATTCTTTTTTGTTGTTTATAAACCCACGGTTAGGTGCCTTTGGTTTCAGGTGATGTTATTCACGCGGTACAAATACCAAAGTTAAAGTGCAAAAGCAACCAGTTTCTTACCCAAAATGGGGTCATAAACTTGTCATGTTAATAGCAACAAATTATTTCTTTAGGAGAAAACAATTGAAATAGTTTTTCTTTATATTTTCCAATGTTTTCCAATAATATTCTACATGTTCTCTATTTATCTTCCCTGCAGTTCTATCCATGATTTTGATGGTGATAATCAGGTATATATCAAGAGTACTTGTGTGGATCGTAACAGTTCTGGTCATTCTGGGTTCACTTGGTAAGCTGCTTAGTTCTTTGTTTTTCAGCATTAAAATTGAGAATTAAAAATTGCTTTTGATGTTCCCTCAACTTGGAACTACTTTGATTATTTTGAATAATTGTCCACTTATAAATTAAATTGTAAAGAGACTGGTAAATGGATTATATTGAAGTGAGTTCACTTACAAGATCACAGAATCACATAAAATGGCAAGGTCATTAGCATTTGGAATAAAAGCAAATGGAGATGTTTTTTAAAAGGAGCTAACATAATTTTGTTAGTATTTGTTTTGGGGTAAGAGCCCAAGAGAAAAGACAGCAATTGAGGCTCTGTACTGCTTCTGGCTCTTTAATTTTCACTTGATTCTTCAGTGTTCCCCACCCAGCAAGTGAAGGGACCCTTTCTTTTTATCTTTCTCTTTTTAAAGGCCTGAATCAGCCATTCTAAAGTATTGAAGTTCTTTTTGGTTGAAAAGTATTTCTGGCAGGTTATGTGTGTGTATGTGTGTGTGCACCATGTGTTTAAAATTTTATTACTCATTTTTTTATTGACATTCTATTTTCTGTTTTTGTTTTACTATTTGTAATGAAACTTTCATGGCTTTCTGTGTTTATTATCTTAAAAATAATAATTTTCCTTTCCCAGTTATAAATGTGATACCTACTCATGGTATCTAACTACTTCCATGGTAAAAAATAGAAATATAGAAAAGAAAATAAACATCGTATTTTCACATGCTATTTCTTGTCTTTAAAGAAGAGTGTTTACTTCACCTTTAAATTTTTTATAATTATATTTACCCCCGTCTCTCAGTTCACCGCTGTTAGCATTTGAAACCCAGACCTTTTCGTGCGTGTGTGTGTGTGCATGTCTATGTATAATATATATATATATATAGTTAAAAAAAATTTTAACCCAATGTAAACTTTTTTTGGTAGAGGAATTTGTTCCCATTACATTTATAATACTAACTAGTATGCTTGGTCTTACCGATGTCATCTGTTTTATGTTTTCCTTAAATTTATACTTTCTAATTTTGTTTTCCCTATCTTCGCAATATGAACTATATTTTCTTTGGTTATTTTCACCCTTGCTTTGAATGATGTACATTTTATTTTTACTTCTGCAGTTGGTAACTTATACATTTTTAGAAAATGTTCTTTAATCTAGAATTCTGTGTTTATTAAAGGATGAAATAAAATCGTATATGTAGAGTTATCCGCTACCTCTTTAAATTTAGCATAAGTCTTTCTTCCTTCTCCCCTCACTCCCTTCTGCCCACTCCCACTTTTTCACCCTTGTTATATATCTGAGATTTTGTATTCAGGTTATTATTAAAGTTAAAATATTATTTTATTTTTTAAAAGAAATTTGCTTCCTTTTGCCTTGCAAACTTTCATAATTACAGTTAAGTTTTCCTATCTTGGTTTTAGTGAGAACTACAGGTCCTGTTTTCATAAACCTTCATTCTTGAGTTCTTGGTTTAAGTTCATCTTTGTTTTGTCCAGAATCTGCATTCAGGTTACTTATTCATGAAGATCTTAAGAGTTACATGTATTCTCAACCCTTGATTATCTAAGTTTGTCTTTTCCTTCACATGTGATTATTGAATTTGTTCCATATAAAATTCTTGAGGTACAATATATTCCCTTGTGTCTGTATTCCCTTGTGTCAGAAAAGAACTTGGAGACCAGTACAAATTTTGTTCCTTTGCCCATAACCTGTCTCACTTGCCTAGATGTTTATATAATTTTTATCTTATCCTTGGAATCTCTGAACCAGTAATGAAGATAAAAACTCCCATCCCTGGCACCCATTGCTTTTCAAAGATTTCCTGTCTTTGTTCCTACCTTTGATGGGAACTACTCTTTTGATCTTCGTTTATTCATCGTACAAATATTTCATCAGCTGTATAACTGTGTTGGTGCTCAGGGCTGGGGTGACTGTGATGAGTTTAGCAGAGATGATCTTTGCCTTCCGCAGCTTTATTGCTGACTCTTATGACCCTGCTTGCTTCCTACAGGCTCCCCAGCTTAAACAGGCACTGGTGCTCTCTGTGTGACCAATTCCTCTCAGGGGTATCTGTCTTTGCTGGCTCTCTCTCAGCTTCAAAGTCAATCATAAATACAGTTGAAAGGAGTTTATTTGACACACTGGAAAATTTATAAGTGTCTAATGTGGAAGATAATAGTGAATAATTGGAGCTACCCTGATGCTGGCAAAAAAGATATAGCTATGTAACCTCCCAGTCAAATGGATTGCTGCTGCATTAGTCCTACAGTGATGCAGAGAAAGGGTCCAGAAAATTGAGGATTTATGTTACGTGGTTTTTTTTAATGCTAAAACTATTGCAAAAACAATTTTATTTGTCTTCAGGTGGCACAGGTGTACTGTGGTGGCTGTATGCAAAGCAAAGAAAGTCTCCCAAAGAAACAGTTATTCCTGAACAGCTTCAGATAGCTGAAGACAATCTTCGGGCCCTCCTCATCTATGCTATTTCAGCTACAGTATTCACAGTGAGTATAGGTTTAAGTGTATCTTTGAGGTTTATGTTTTTATTTACGAAAGATCATTAATGAAACCGAAACTCCCCTCTAGCTATTGCATGAGTAACTTTGATCTCCATTAGATAAAATCCGTTCCACAGAGTATGGCACACTAAAAAGTCTTCAAAAGACTTCCCTAATTGACGAGGGCTATTTGATGTGACGTTTTTGTTCTGCACTGCCTGATTTTTGAGAGGATTTTCACTTAGAATATTTACATTATCATTTACTAGTAAGAATATACTTCTTCTTGGCATGAGATAATGTAATTACCTTTTCAAAAACAGTTCTCTTTATTATAGAAAAGTATATTAAGGAAGAAGTCACCCCAGATTTCATTTACTTATTTACTAATTAGTTTCCCATTTTTTCCTGTTAAACTTTTGTTTTAACAATATTATTTCAAAAATATACGTGAGCTTCCCTGCCTAACCATTATACAATAAAATTACTAATTAACACGTGGTTAAATAATCTATACTCATATCTTTTGTTCCTCTTTGAAAAAAAGAAAAAATACCTCAGTTCAACTCTAGGTGTAATCCCAAGCTTTTTATCGAACATTAGAAACAAAAAAATAATAAGAAAGCCATCATAAAACCATAGACGACAAAAGATATTTGTTATTATTTTACAAATATTTATTAATCATCTTTTAAGCATGATTTTCTGTACTAGGTATCAGGGTGGGAGGGTAGGGGAGCTGGTGAACAAAGGGTGAATCTTGCGTGGACCCTCTTCTTAAGGAGCTCTTGGCTCAGTAAGGGAGAGGAGGTATAGTCGTGGCATGCTTCCTCTCTCCTGGTCTTTGGAGTGACAAGCATGCATCTATTCAAATAAATTAAGTGTCTGATCCTGACTAACAAATGCGTTTTGAATCATAATGAGTGAAGAAAGGAAAAGTAAAAGAATTCTGGAATTTATTAACAAATTGAGAAATCTTTTTATTTAGCTTTAAAAGACATTTTCAATATACGATTGAAAGGAAGTGCTGCAAGAGAGATACAGACAGATAAAGTATTATTGGGATTCAGAGAATGAAACTTCCACATTTTATTTTATTTATTTTTTATTTTTTTACACCTACAGCATCTGGTCTTCCTAGGCAGTCTCCCATCCAAGTCCTAACCAGGCCCGACCCTGCTTAGCTTCCGAGACCAGATGGGATTGGGCTTGTTCAGGGTGGCATGGCTGTAGATGAAACTTGCACATTTTAGAATGAAGGATTCTGTTAAAAATTTCCGCCGTTCAGTTTCTATTTTCACGGCTTACAGCGGTAACTGGCACCTTTCCCTCCATTCTCTCCACGCAGGTAATCTTGTTCCTGATAATGTTGGTTATGCGTAAACGTGTTGCCCTCACTATCGCCTTGTTCCATGTGGCTGGCAAGGTCTTCATTCACCTGCCACTGCTAGTCTTCCAACCCTTTTGGACTTTCTTTGCTCTTGTTCTGTTTTGGGCGTACTGGATCATGACACTTCTTTTTCTTGGCACTGCTGGTAAGAAGACATGTTGCTCTTTCTTTTAGTGATGAATTTGATTTGCACTGGCATATTTAACATCAAAGAAATTTAATTCTTCTGATATTTGTTGACTAAGGTTTAATAGCCATCAGAACTAGCAGTGGTTATGGCTTTTTAATTACCCATTTTCTATTCATGATTTTTAGATTATACTAGCAGAGTGAGTATAAACCAGGCAAGGCCTGAAATTGTATCCTGTTTTGAGATGGTTGTGGATTTGAAGTAAGCTCCTATACTGATTCACATTTGGATCTATTCCAAGATGAACTAATGAATGCAGCACCACTTTGGAGTTGCCTCAAACCTCAGTTATAGCTAAAGATCAACTTGCTTCCTTCGGATTTTATAGTTTGGAAATGACTCAACCCCAACTAGCGCTCCTAGTGATGGTACAGTTCATAGACTATAAGATTTGCTTGTACCCATTCTTAATATCAAAGATTATACTGAAATGGAATTAATTGTGAGGAGTGGTGTAAGGTTAGTAAAGTGTATCTAACTTCTCTGGCCATTCATCACATATCCACCAATTGAATATATAATGTGAATTTCTGTACTTTGCTAATAATTTAGGTCTATAATTATTGGATAAGTAATAGATCAGAAAAAATATTGAAGTATTTGAAAATTTGTACCCAAGCTAAATAAGGGATAATGTGGTAAGAAATGTATTAAAATAGAACACATTTTAAAAGCCACGCACGATGGCTTTGGGGAAAACAAAATGCTTAATTGATAATGTTTGGCTTCACAACTTTTCAAATAATAATTATTTTTGACCCTTAATGAAATAACGCTGTGATCACAAAGTTTGTGTTTGGGCGGTAGGGACCTCTTATTGGAAATTAATCTCTTGAATTTAATAGCCATATTGGTTGGTTTATACTTTATGTGCTTCTTTTTCCCTCCCTCACTTTTTCCTAGGCAGTGCTGTTCAGAACGAGCAAGGCTTCGTGGAGTTCAGAGTTTCTGGGCCTCTGCAGTACATGTGGTGGTACCATGTGGTGGGCCTGATTTGGATCAGTGAATTCATCCTAGCGTGTCAGCAGATGACTGTGGCTGGAGCTGTGGTGACATACTATTTTACTAGGTGAGAATTTATACTTGTCAGAAAACTTAAGGTCATCTAAGTGATCGTGCCTGAAGGGAATGGAACTGTGAGGCTTGTGAGAGTTTCATTTCTTTAAAAAGTAATTGGAAGTGAATATGCCAAAATGTTATAGTTTATCAATCTGGAAGGTAAGAAAATGAGAGGTGGTTATTTTATTTTTCACACATTTCTAAAACTTTCTCAAAAATTAATCAGAATGACAGGCCATGATATAACATAAATTATATTTAGTAGAAGAACAAATCTTGTAGTAGTGCCTTATGTACTTTTGCTTTATATAAAAGTCTATCAAAGGACAACAAGACTTTTTAATTTATTTGGATGAGAACAATTGTGTGACTCCCTTTCCTAACTTCAGTCAGAGCTGAATATAAGCAATAGACCTCATAGATCTCTATTATAATGAGGTACCAGGTCTAGACTGAATATCTTTTAAAGTTCCATTTTCTAATTGTACAGTTAACTTTATAAGTATTTACTAATGAGAGCTTTCAAAGCACAATTGTATTTAACTTAAAATATTGGAGCATAAGAACCCCATGAAACTACCATAGAGAAATGAAACGTTAATTTTATGTGGTACATTTGTAGCATTTATATTAGTTGTACTATATTACTTTGCCATTTGTTATAAAGCTTTGAAAAAGAAAAATGAACTAATTTTTACTGCATTGGACTCTAAACCATTCCTGTGTTTCCATCCTGATCTAGCCTTCGTTTTAATTGTCTTTTTGGTCAATTTAAAAATAGGGATAAAAGGAATTTGCCATTTACACCTATTTTGGCATCAGTGAGTCGTCTTATTCGTTATCACCTTGGTACTGTGGCAAAAGGATCTTTCATCATCACATTAGTCAAAATTCCACGAATGATCCTTATGTACCTTCACAGTCAGCTGAAAGGAAAGGTAAGGGGGAAATACTTCTTTGGACTTTTCGGGGGCACATCCAGACCTCGATTCTGTATGTGATGTTTTAAGTCCAAACTGTGAATGTTTTCTTTAAGGTCTTGACAAAGTAGAACCTAATCCTTCCCCATTCTTGTACTCCATATGTTCTGGCAAAATCCATCTCATCACTGGTTTCTGAAAGTGTCCTGTGCTTCTCTTCCTCTGTATCAACTCACACACTTTCCTTTTTAGAACCTCTTCCCTATCCTTGACTGTGCAAATAACATACATTTTAACGTAGCTTAGCACAAATGCCACCTCTTCCTGGGCACCTCCCTTGATTCCTCCCACCTCCCAAGTGATGTTGTCTCTCTCTGTTCTCCACTTTCATAGCACTAGTGTCTATATTATATTATCTTACAGTAGATACTAAATAAATATTGAACTAATTAAAAATAATTCAGCCATTACAGTTTGAGAGAAAAAGAATAGGTGTGGAGGCTTTGAAACATACGTTGTGATTTTTTAAATTTTTGTTTATTTTTCGAACATTTGGAATATCCTTTATGATGGTTTGATTCTTCAGTTTTTTAATTATTTCAACTTTTTCTCCTTTTCAGGAAAATGCCTGTGCTCGATGTGTGCTGAAATCTTGCATTTGTTGCCTTTGGTGTCTTGAAAAGTGCCTAAATTATTTAAATCAGGTAAAATATTTTAAAAATAAATCTAACATTCATTTTTAAAGATAGGTTTGTTATTTCTCCTTCCAAGATAAAATGATCAAGCATAATTGAAAGTTTTTTTTTCCTTGTGGTGCTATGCATTGTATCTTGATCAAGTATATCTATTTCAATCATACTCTTATTTTTCAAAGTAACGTACATTCTTACAAAGGCTCATTATTAATTAATTATAATACATGGATAAAATATCATTAGGATTGATCGCTCAGGAAGGACATTTATCCCTTAATTCACATTCTTTCATCTTTTATTTTCCCTAAGAATCTGTCTACTCTAGCCATAGTTCTTTAATTCTTTTTTAAAAAAAATAACTCTGAGCGAGCCAGAGCAAATAGGTCTTTAGGCCATACAATGTCGGTTGTCTGTGGGCCACCAGTTTGTTGCCACTGCTTTAAAGAATATAGAGGCTAATAGTAAAGAAGAGTGTTGATATGGGGATAGAATAGGCCAGAGTCATTTTGCAGCACTGTATGAAATTCCACAATTCCAAATCATGCTCCTGTGCCATACAGCATGGGAAATACAGCTGTCTTCAAAAAAGAGCTTTAGATTTTTAAAATGAGCCATTTAGTATTTATAGCATAGGTGTTAGAGTTTTGCAAATAAACAGTGAACTGTGAACTGCTTTTTGTTTTTGTAGGCGCTTATCTTAGTGTTACATGAAGGTGATTATATATCTAATCTAACAGGTGGAATTCACTTTAGTTAGAGAGATTGTTACAGCGAGAATCTGTTTCTCTCAGACATTGGATTACTCAGGCTTTGGTTTACTTTGGCACTCTTTGGAGATAGTATATTTAACCTGGAAGGTATCTGCTCTCTGGCTGATAAGCTCTTAAAATTATGAAACTTTTCTCTACATAGTATGAGTAGGAGTTGTAGAGAATATTTTTTGAGCACCTACTATCTGATACTATACTAATTAAGCACTTTATATACTTTATCACTTTCTCTCCACAACTCTGTAAGAAAGGCTCATTTCCTCTGTTTTATAGATGAGAAAACAGTCTGGCATCTTATGGCAGATCACATAACCTAGAGGTGGAGGAAGTTTTCAAATCTCACTTTGCCTAGCTCTTGCCAGGATATCACACTGCCTCTTGTATAAATACATATGTGCTTTTATGCAATATAAAGAAAACTAAAGTATAGTTTATTATAGAGAATATGCAGACATCTCAAATTTTTATGTATCGTGCTGTAGACTAAGACAAGCAACAGTTTTAAAGACAATCTGTTTAAATTAAGATTTGCAACGTAGGTGTAATTCTGATGACCCTTAAAAAGTCTAAAAACATAGAACCAAAATGAATGAAATCTGTGGTATAAATTTGACTTTCTGACCACTCCCTCCCTTACTCAAAATGAGAAAGGGATCATTTTAATTGCCTTTTCCCTTATTTAATTTATAATGATCCACACGTAGAGTTGCACATATCCTAGTCTCCTTTTCCTACCATGACTGTCCACCTTGCCCTTATTAAGTGACTTATTATGTAAGATTTTAAACTTTAAGAGAATTTCTAGATCCTTAAGTGAGGAAAGGATAGAAGGTGTGAATATGTGGAAGCTGAGCCCTGGGACAGATGACCAAGCAGACAGACCGCCGTTACCTTCATGGCGGTCCTCTCTCTGCCCTGACATATGTCTTCCACATGATCACTGCTTTTTCACTATATCCTGTCACACAGAATGCTACTAGTGACCACTTGGGATAATAGGTATGCTTTTAAAAAGATGCCTGGGTGGTGATCATCTTTTATTTTGCTCTGAGAGTTGAATAGTTTCCGGCCTATGTCCTGCCTGAGCAGATGTTGGGCACAAGCAAAATGGTAATGTGACGCCTCTCTATGGGTGGTTTAGCTCAAGATCAGGTAGGCTGTCTGAGAAGAAGGTGGATGGGTTCTAAAAATCTCAGCTAAGCAGTCTGCAGAAAGCTCAGAGAGCAGTTATTAGGGAAAGCTACAAAGGACTCAGAATTTTTTGAGAACCTTAGCGTGAATCCTTTTTGACTAGGGTTATAGAAGCGGAGAGAAATTTTATTAACCTGCTGTGATCTGTAGCACATTTTTTCTTCCTGAAGAGGTCATCTTGACCTTTGTATATCACATTCAGCTCATTTAACTGCCTTGGGAGTGGGAGAAAGCTTATAAAATATCCACTTACTGTTTTCAGTTAGGTCAAATACAGAGGAGTTGCACAGAACTGTTGGAATATTGCCAAAAAGGCTACATTGCTATGAGCCTATCCTACCCTGGAACTGAGGAGTAGAGAAAAGAAACCATCCTGCTTCCTTCCCCATCTACCAGTAAATAGGGTTCTGCTCTAAAAGTAGATGGAATGGGTGGGGCAAAGTCGGGGGGAGAATAAAGAAGCAGCAGAGAAGGAATAATAATAGTTCTCAAATAAACAGACACTTCGAAAATTCATGAGGGTAACAAAAAAGTTTTTCGAGTTTAGTTTGGAAGTGTTGGGTCTGCTCCTGATGTCAGCTGGTCAGCTGGTCTGATGGACAGTGCAGAGAGATTGGAGGAGTGTGGATCCTCTCTTGCTTTTGCCTCCCCTTTCAAGGAAAGTCATGTTCAAACTGCAAAGGGTCGAACAGCGTAGTTAAGAGAGAGTTGTCTGTCCTTATTGTGGGAGTGAGATTTAAGACAGTACATAATTGATTTAAATGGATTATCTAATAACCTTGATTCTAGACAGTATAATGCTTTTTATACTTCAAGAAGCATCTCATAATATATATAATAAATATGGTAGGACATTTTCCTCGGAAAACCTGTTATTAAATACAGTTTGCCCTCCGTATCTGCATGTTCCATATCCACAGGTCCTGCGTCTTCATATTTAACCAACTGTGGATGGAAAATATCAGGGGTGGGGATGACGGGTGTTATGTTGTTGCTGACGTGTACTATGTAGTTAGACCTGTAATGGTTGTATCTGTACTGAACATGTACAGACTTTTTTTTTCTTGTCATTACTCCATAAACAGTACGGTACAACAATTTACATAGCATTTACATTGTATTAGGTATTATAAGTAATCTAGAGATGATTTAAAAAGTATACAGGAGGATGTGTGTCGGTTATATGCAAATATTTTGCCATTTTATCTAAGGGACTTGAGCATGCTCATATTTGAGTATCATCAGGCATCCTAGACTCAATAGCAAGGGACAGCTATAACTGGTTCATTAGTCTCTTGATCATGTCTTAGAATGGGGGAGTAAATATATTTGGCTTTGTGGGCCATACGTAGGCTCTGTCACATTTGCTCACTTCTGCTCTTGTAGCATCAAAACAGCCATAAACAACATGTAAACAAATGAGCATGGCTATGTTTCAATAAAACTTTATTTACAAAGTAGGCATTGGTGAGATTTGAGCGACAGGCAGTAGTCTGAGAGCTACTGCTCTAGAATAAATTGTTAAATTCTTTTTTTNCTTTTCAGCAGAGTTACTGTCACACAAGATCAAAAGTATGGTTTATTTTGATGTCATTGAGGCATTTGGCAGAATGTTTCAAAGGGAGCCCTTTGGAAGATGGAGAAATGTGGGCCACTGCTGTTAGGTAGTTAACTCTTTGGCACCCGCTATCTTTTAACTGATAAGAGACACTGGCAGATAACAATAAAAGAGAGCAGGCAGGAAATGAATGCTAAAAGGAAAACTTAATGGCATGATTTCTTTAAAATACTATAGATAGTAGATTTTGAGATAAAAAGACCGGTAAACATAATACAATAATATACTCTGATAATAAAGTACCCCAATTTGTATGATGGAATTTCATCTATTAAAATCATTCTGTGTTTCTCAGAGAGCACCATAATTTCCTACTGCTCCATTACTGGAAAAAGTTTATAAACCTCAAGAGAATTTAATCATATAATGGCAAATTAAATTTTTGATGACTCAAACCTCATCTCCATACCAGGTTCCTAATAACTAACAAGCGTACGATTGGAACATTCATAATTTAAAGACTATCTCTCCCAAGCTCAGTGTTTAAAGTTTTATTGGCAACACAATGTAAAGTAAGCCCTTCATGTCCAGCAGTTTTCTAGCAACTTTAACATTTCGGACCCACCAGTAATTTCTTAAGTCAGCAGTAAACCCAAAATTACTCAGAACCAAAAGTTTTAGTCACAAAGTCCATATACTTTCTTTTCCTAAGACTCAGACATATTTGCACATCTTATAGCACTTATTCACATTTCCCCCCAAAATGCCAATGCTATTCTAAAATATAACAGAAAAAGGAAAAAAATCAAAGTCTCTTACTAGTGGGTCAAAGAAGACATGGGGCAACAGAAGCCGGTATAGTTGAATAAAAGTATGTCATCTGGGACTCAGTTGTCAATAAGGGACAGAAAGCCAGCTCAATGACCTGAAAAAAAGAGCATGGGAAGGAAAGGGAAGAGATTTTTAGCAGTTTTTTAGTTTCTGTAACTGAAAAGTCCAGAAGTCTGGTTAGTTCCCAATGATGCAAATATTGTCACCAAGTGCAAGTACCTGGTTCTCTCTGCTCCGACTTCCATGGTATTAGCCTCACCCTCGGTTTCATGCTGTGACCTCCAGCAGCTCCAAATTCTTCCCGTTCTGTTGGCCAAACAGCCATGGCAGTTCATACCCTCATACCTCGCTCTCCAAGCAAATGAGGGAGCTGCTCTGTCAGGAGCACCTATGGATGAGAAAGGAAACTTCTTTTTCCCAGAAGCCTCAGGGAATATTTTTTACTTTAATTGGCTCTGATTAGCTTATATGCCAGTTTCTGAACCAGTCAATGCCCATCCCCACAGCTGAAGGTAGTGTCGACTCTGCTCAGAATCCAAGAGAATGAGGAAAGGCTGTTTTCTTAAATTGAGAGTTTGGGTCCTGCTCCCAGAATGGAGGGGTGTAA
The DNA here is from genome assembly GCF_902729225.1 of Pteropus medius. Taxonomy (NCBI): domain Eukaryota; kingdom Metazoa; phylum Chordata; class Mammalia; order Chiroptera; family Pteropodidae; genus Pteropus; species Pteropus medius. The sequence goes on from NW_024344374.1 coordinate 1,515,919, forward strand.
AATATTGGGCAACAAATTGCTATCTACTACAAGAGCTGTGAGAAGTGACAGTATGGAAGAAAGTACCAAGGAGAGAGTAGGTATTCCAGGTAAAACAGCACAGCAATCCGATGCCTTTACATATTTGTGTAGCTTTTAAAGCTCACTGAGATGATAATAATGCATCACTGATATTCATGGTGATGAACCTGCGACATAATGTTTAATTTACTAAGGGAAGAAGTTAATCAATATTAGAAAGGTTAATATGTGTTTTAATAAATACCAGTGTTTTTAAAGGACCAGTACTAAGTCAACTGAAAAATTCTTTTTAACAGGTATTTTTTAAATATATATGTTATATTTTCTTATACTTCCTCTTAATATTTACCTCACCAAAACCACTGGTTGAACTATGAAATATTTTTACAAGCTATGCTTAATCGTGCTTGATTTATATCTTAGCAAAGTAAGATTATATTTATTGATGAAAAATGGTTTTCGCTTTTGTCCAGAATGCATACACAGCCACAGCTATCAACAGCACCAACTTCTGCACCTCGGCGAAGGATGCCTTTGTCATTCTCGTGGAGAATGCTCTGCGAGTGGCTGCCATCAACACAGTGGGGGATTTCATGTTATTCCTGGGCAAGGTAAGGCCACGTGTATTACCTGAGACTTATAGTACAATTTTGCATAAATATATTTGCTGTTTAATTTCAAAAACATCTAGCCCACTAAAACACTAAAAATAGCTTAATATATAGAAAGCCCTTAATATGTGTTAGGCACTTTTCTAGGTACTTTGCATGTATTGAGCTCATTTAATCCACATGACAAATTTGTAAAGGAACATCTATTATTATCCTCATTTTATAGATGAGGAAATTGATTTTAACTGCACAGTGATTAGGTAATTTGCCTGTTTCTACTTACATATTTTGAATTGTAAAGAATAAGAAATAGTCTGTAGTAGTTAGGGGTATTGCATCTGGAACTTAACTGCCTGGATTTGAATCCTGGCTCTTTCACTTACTAGCTATGTGACTTGAGTACGCAGGGCACATAACCCTTCTGTGCCTCAGTTTGCTCATTTATAAATTTGAGATAATAATAATGCCAGACCTCTAGAGTTGTAAAGATTGGACTGGTTAATACATGTAGTGTATGGACATTACTCGACACAGTGTACGTTCTTGACTATTAGCTGTCATTGTTAAACTAGAGCCATTGGGGAATGAGACTTAACTGTCCTTAAAAGTGACTAAGAAGAGGTCGTTTATTCTCTATTATTAAAACCTGCAAAACAATAAATAACATCGTAATTTAACTTTATTATATCTATATTTCAAACTATAAAATACTCAGAAAATTTGAGTTAAAAAAAAAAAGACGCTGCCACTATAATCTAATAACTTATTAGTTTTGTATATTTCTTCCCAGTGTTTTTTCATAGGCCTTCGTCATAGCATATATACCTGTTTATTCTGCCTTTTTCACTTCACGTTATATATATTTTTCATATTGCTTTGATAATCTTCATAATTACCCATTGTCATGATGGTTAATGTTCCATCAAATGCTATTCCCAAACATTCTCTTATGCTGAACCCTTAGGTTACTTCAGCCACTGTGTTTTGAAAATGTTTTTGAAAGGAAAAAATATCTGGTGTAAAGAGACATTGATGTGGTTTTAGGTTCTTAAGCTCTGTCATTTAAAAGGAATTCTAAAACTGTACAAATAGTCATTTTAAAATTCTGTAGTTACACTTACATTATGACTGCTGGATTTGTTCTTGTCATTTGTTTTTACAATAAGAGGTTTTTTTTATAGTAAAGATTGAATGAGTTAATCCATGTGTTAAAGACTGAATATAATGTCTGACACTTATTAACTATTACTGTTATTTACGTGCTATATGACAAATTGTGGAAGGCTTCAGATTTTTTGTTTATTTTTTACATATTTATAATTTATCCCTACTGTTAAGAAAGATATGAAACAATTTAAAATGAAAACATATGTATACAGAGCAATTAAAATAAAAGGGAAAGAAGCCATATGGAGTAATGATGGAGAAAATTACACTAAGTAGCAACCTTTGATCTTGATAGTGATTTTAGCAAACTCTGATGGAGACATTGCTGGGTGTCAGGTCCCGAGGGAATTGCTCTATGTGAAGTGTTATATTTGGCCTCCCCTGTAAGGTGAGCTATTACTATCATCTTTATTTTATAGAAGAGGAAACTCAAGTTTAGAGAACTAGGTATGTTGCCCAAATTTAGAGAACTAGAATGTGGCAGAGCTGGAGTTCAGACTCAGGTCTGAGCTTCTAAGTTTTTAATCACTATGTGCTATAATTGCTTCAACTGACAAATTTGCCCTCGGACCATTTGTAAAAAGTCTTTTGATTCAGTAATCCTGATGATGCTAAACTACTGCTAAGATAGTTCTAAATACAGAAAAATACAGCATTATTTTTAATAGTGATCAGCTGTAAACAGTCTACTGCCTAACCATAGAGAAATAGTTGGAAATAGTAGTCAAGAGACTATTATTCACCTATTAAATAGTGTTTTTTATTGAGTTTATAATATGATAATACATATAATATAATAAGTGAAAAAGCTGAGTAAAACTGCTGGACTATCACCATACTGTTTTAAAATGTTCATAAGAAAATGAAAATATCTTAAAATGTTAATAATGATTGTCTTTCAATATTGAAAATATGAATGATTCTAAACCCCTTCCCCTACTGTACCATAGTAAGATGAAGTTCTGTATATTAAGTATGCATTCCTTTTATAATGGAAAAATATATAGGTGATAAAATACAATGTTTTAAAATTGGCTTCGAGTTTTTCAGCAGCCTAGTTCAAGATTTTTCTTTAGTTTTATCGTAACTTTTTATTCATTCAACAGATATTTATATCATGCCTTAGAAATGGTCTAGGGGCTATTCTGGGTATTGGTTATATAAACAATTGTTGTATCATTTATTTAACCAAGCCCCTGGATTTTTTTCACAGTTAAATTGTTCGCTTTTTTTTTTACTAACACAAAGTATGCTACAGTGAAACCTTTGTATACAAATCTTTGTCCACATCAATACTTATTTCCTGAGGCCAGAATCCTAGAAGTAGAGTTAATGAATCAGAGTACATAATAGGCTTCTTGATATGAGTTGCCAAAGTGCTTTCCAGAAAGATACAATTTTGAATAAAATTATAATATTGTTTTAAAAATGACTTTTAAAACCATGGAAAATAAACATTTTTTAAAATAAAGAAATCTAAAGAGGAGAAAAATCTTCTGGGTTTCTAACATACTGAAATAAGTTCTTTAGTTTTCCTTTATAAAAAATACAGTTCTGATCACAGAACACAGTAAATAATTTGAGAAGAGTTTCTCTCATTAAAATTAAGTGGCTGCTAATGTGCAGAAATAATTTCTGATTAGGTAGTTCAGCTAAACATATCATAATAAACATTATAAAAGACAATGTCAGGAAAAAACTATTGATACACACCACAACTTGGATGAGTCTTGAGGGAATTATACTGAGTGAAAAATGCTAATCCTAGAAGATTAAATACTGTATGATGCCATTTATATAAAACATTCTTGAAATTAAACATTATAGCAATGGAGAACAGAATTGTGGTCACCCAGTTAGCGATGGGGTTGGAGACAATAGGGGTAGCTATGAAAGGTTAACGTGAAGGCTCCTCGTGATGATGGAAATGTTCTGTATCTCGACTGTTTTCATATCGATGTCCTGGTTGTGATATTATTCTATAGTTTTACAAGGTGTTGTCCTTGAAGGCAGCTAGATAAAGCGTTCATGGAATAATTCTATGTTATTTCTCACAACTGCATGCAAATTTGTAATTACCTCAAATTTTATAATTTAGTTTTTAAAATTCTGAATTTAAAAAGAGCACATAAGACAATGTCATGGATTCCATTTCTATGGGGCCTTAGTGGTTTCACAGAATGGAATATCATGTTGGGAAGGGGCCTTAGCTCCTCTGGGTTAGTGGCTTGTGACTTGTGACCACTAGTCAATAAGGCCCTCAAAGGTAAGAATAGAGATTTGCAAGCTGTTTAAACATTTTTAAGTCTAATAGATGTTGCACATTTACCCCAATAAAGCTCTACAAAAAAATCCCTAATCCCAAGTTTCTTTGCTTCTGTATGAAATTATTTTACCTCTATTTGATAATACTTTTTCTAACACTAATGTGTTCTAGTTGATAATTTATTTGGCTTTGAATTAATAAAAGAGAATATGAATTATTACTTGTAAATGCTATTTTATTGGAAAAATCTTTCAAAACATGAGTTCCATGGGGAAAAAGCATCATAAATGCAAGATTCATAGTGGAAAAAAGTAAAGAAACTAAGATTGCCAGGCACTGTGTTAATGCTTTTAGAGTGCTAATTTTTAACAATTATGGGATGTATGTACTATTAAGTCTTTTAAAGATGGAAAAAAGACTCAGAAAGGGTAAATGAACTTGCTTAGAGTCACACAGCTAAGAAGTACTAATTCTGTGATTCAAAGCTACATCTTTCTGACTCTAAAACGAGCATCCTTTCCTTCTTCCTCTCACATCCCACCATGTGTATGAATCTCTCTAGTGTATCACTAATAATTTATCCTCTAGAACAAGTGTCTAAACTTTTAAAATCATGCATCTTATTACAAAAAATTTTTTGCACACTTCCTAATATATTTACATTTATTTATTAATGATATATGTGTAGCTTTTACTAACACACGCATTATAAAGCATACTATAAAAGAAATTTTAAATACATGAAAAATACAAGTAGAGGTCCCAGGTGGTTCTCTTGAACACTCCTTTGGGTCTGTGTACTCTAACATGGAGATTGATACTTCTCATAGGCTGTGAACTGTGTCAGAATCACCTGGGACACTTTTAAAATGAATATTGCTGGGCTTCATCTTAGATCCAACCATCAGACTCTCTGGGGGTAGGGCCCAGGCATCCACATTGTTCACAGACTCCCCTAGTGAGTGATTCATAGAGAGCCTCTAATAGTTTAAGAACCATTGATGTGTTCTCTGCTTGAATAAATGCATGACACCCTTTCAATATATTTGGGAGTAATTATTACATGTCTTTGACTTTTTTTAGCTAAACATTACTAGGTCTTGAAGATGTTTCTCACGTGACATTAGCCAACCTTCCACCTCAGCAGCTTTTGTCTCAACATCTAGTTTGCTTGAGCCACATCTTCTACCTGTATTTAACTTTAACATTCCAAATGTGGTTTAACTTTTTAGTGGCGTGGTGAGAGCACAGAGAACCTCAGTCTTCCCATAGGGTGGATGTAAAAAATTTGAAGGCGAGTCCAAGAAATAACTCATTCTAAGACTGAAACTAAAAGAGTGAAAGAAAAATGGATGTGATTAGCTATCTGTGGAAATCACCTCAGAAAAGGCACTGTAAGAGAAAATTCATAAGAGTTGGCCATTCAAAATGGTTGCAGGGAGGGTCTTTGAAATCTCAGGCAGACCCAGATTTGCTCCCTAAAATGATCTGAAAGAAGGATCAATTTACAGCTTAACCAGTGTATCATCTGATGCATTATAACTTCTGGTAAGGGTAATAGTGAATGAGAGATGCTTTGGTGTTGATAAATAGTAGAGAAGAGACAAGAAGAATTCTCAGTCTGACTGTCCCTCAACACTGGAGAGGAAAAGGCTGCTCTGAGGACTCTTTTTTTCTTTGTTATTTAAAGCTTGATGCTAGGCCAAGTAAAGGGCTGGGCAAGAGTGTGTCTAGGATTCAATATAACCTATTACTGCTTTGCATCAGTATTCGAGTATTTGCTGATTTTACCTGGAATGAGCACTGGAGTTATCATGATAAGACCATTATTTGAGTGGTATCTGCTCTTCTACTGTGTGACCTTGGGTAGGTTGGCTAGCATGTTTCCCATATATAAAATGACAATAATAATGTTTGCCATAAACCATTCATGGGGTTATTGAAAAGCTGAAATAGACTGTATTAAAAGAACCACAAAACATGTAAAGTGCTACTTATGAGGTGATGAAGCATCAGAGTAGGTGGTTCTTGATAATAATCATATTGGCTATTTCTTTTATTCTTATAGCATGGATGTTTTGGGCAACTTTTTTCCTCACAGATAGTCCAAGTATAAACTTCATGGCAAATCCTATTAGATTTGCCACATAATCTATGTAAAATAAAATGCAAAATATAAAGTTCTTAGATATGTTTGTTGTAGCATTATTTATATCTGAAAACAATATAAGTCTCTAAGTATAGGAGAATGATTAACTAAATTTTAAATCACCCATAAGATGAAATTATGTAGCTGAATAAGTGTTTATAAAACATTTATAATGATACTATAAATATTAATGAAGAGCTTTTAATGATTTGTTTATATAATACTAATTTATAAATGTAAAAATGCTTAGAAAAATACATAGCAATATCCTGAAATTTCAGTTTTTTTCTGAGTGCTGAGTATAACTTTTTTTTCTAAAATATGTGTACATTTATCTTAAAAAGTGGCACAGGTGCTATAAAGGGAAGCTTTAGGGAACAAGCATAACAGCTGGAAAACTTGATTATTTTTAATGTCAACAGGAATGATTTTTAATTTCTATTATATGATATACATGTGTAACTGTGTGTATATGGTATATATGGATTATACTTTCTAATCTGAGATGGAATAGGCTCAATGCAGCCATCGTTTATAAATAGTAGAGAGAATTTTAAGTCTGTAAAAGATGAAGAAAGTCTGCAAAAGATGAAGGAGTCGTGGTTTCCTGTAGTAGGGTATTATATGTGGTCTTTGTTCTCTCTGCTTCAGGTGCTGATAGTCTGCAGCACAGGCCTGGCTGGGATTATGCTGCTCAACTACCAGCAAGATTACACAGTATGGGTGCTGCCTCTGATCATCGTCTGCCTCTTTGCTTTCCTAGTCGCTCATTGCTTCCTGTCCATTTATGAAATGGTAGTGGATGTATTATTCTTGTGTTTTGCTATTGACACAAAATACAATGATGGGAGCCCTGGCAGAGAATTCTATATGGATAAAGTACTGATGGTAAGTATTTCAAATGCCTTCTACTGCTTTAGGGGTAAAAATACGAATAAAAATATTTTGCAAAAACATTCTCTATATTTAATTCTCATATATGCAACTGAGTAATTCAGAATTAAACCTGTAACACTTATGAGTGAGCTTAGTCTTGGGAAATCAAGGAAAAAGTCCCCCCTTGGCGTGGACGAAACCATATATCCTGAGTTCACTGTTCCATACTGCTGCCCCGCCCCCTCCGAGTTAGACAGGTTTGAATTGACTTTTTAAACCCTACTTTTAGCCCTTGAATTGGAACATTGGACCATTGATGTTCTAAGTGCACTTTTCTGAAGTAGGGCTCACAGATAAAAGTCTTTTTCCCAGGTTGTGGTACCTACCTGTATTTCTCCATCCACCACCTTTCCAAATACCATTGCTTTTAACCCCATTAAACTCATTATCTTAAGTATGCTAAGCCAAATTAAAAGCATTTTTGTAATGAGTATAGATTAACAGATCCGTGAGTGGTAGATTATATTGTTTTATATTAGTCAAGATGTGAACCTTTACACAGATATTTTATTCAGATTCTTTAGAGTTACGCAGCTTCTGCAGCTTCCCTATATTAGAACCTCAAAACTTTTTAAAATTTAGAAACTATATTAAAATAGTTTAGATACTATTACATCAATGTCAAATGCTTCAAATTAAACATGCTTTTTGATAATAGTATTTGGCTATTCAGCTATGAAATATTCCTATCTTAAGAATGGATAATATTGAATACTAAACATTACACATTGGAATAACAAGTTATCTTCCAGAAGCATGGATTTATTTTAAATGTATTTAAATTAAATTTATTTATTTAAAATAAATGTGTTAATTCATAAGCTAGATCCTTATTTTTTTAATTGCTAAAATACCAAATGATTTAACCGACCTATTTGATACTGATTATGTCTTTGACTAAGTACACCATCAACAAAATTTTGGACATTTTCATAATGTCTAAATTATAATTCTAATTGATTGTTTTCATAATGGAATTTGGTCTATATGCTTTGCATCTCTTTTGTAGTTAAGACATTTAGAAGATTTTTTGTATTTTTAGCCACTGATCAAAAACAAAGTAAAAACACAATTTTTCTCCTTTTAGTTTTCTCTGTAAGAATCATGAGGATATTTAATGAAGAACTGCTCCATAAACTTTGACAGGATGGAAATGTTTCCTTAGGGGCACAATCCTATCTTAACTACTTCTGACCACAGGTTATGGTTGTTACTTCCTATCTTCCTGCTTTATGGAGTAATTTTAAATCCAGATAGATTTGTTTTTTAAAGTATCTTATTTATGGTTTGGTAAAATCAGTATTCTGTGCTTAGTAGTATCAATGCTTTCTTTCACCTTCTAGAGTTATTTTTAAAAGGAGGATTATGGAGTAAAATGTTTTTGTTCCATTTACTATGGTACAGAAAAAGCAAAACAACAAATAAAACAATATTCTAAGTATGGGAAAACAGTCTTTTTAAAAAAAGTCAGGTATTTTCTCTTTTGGATAGAACTTACATTATCTCCTAGCATTATCCTGAGTGAGATGGTCACCGTGAACGGATGGAAAAAGGATTTCATATCAACAGATTGTAGTCTATTCCCACAAATTTAGCAGCTCACATGTGTGATACTACATATTTATTGCTGTGGTCTTAGGCCATCCATTTGCCAGTATTGAGTAAAAACTGAAAATGTTCTTTAGAATTCACCTACCCAAAATCTGAAAGGACCTAAGAATTGATGCCATTTGGTCCATATTTTGCAGGAGTTTGTGGAAAACAGTAGGAAAGCAATGAAAGAAGCTGGTAAGGGCGGCGTTGCTGATGCCAGAGAGCTAAAACCGATGGTAGGTGGAGATGAGGAGGCAGCTGCCCTCCAAGAATTTCACTTTCACTTCCTCTCTCTCTCTGTCTTCACTGACTGCACTTCTTCAGGAGAAGCTTTTGTTATCTGTATCACGCAGGACATACTGCTCTTTCTGTTTGTGTGTTTACCTATCACTTGGATGGCAGAATTCTTGTCACAACTGAGACCACCTCCTGTAAAAGTAAGCTGAAAGGAACAGCATTGTCACAATGAAGAGTGGTCATGGCGGGATAGAGGATATTATTGTCCTTTAAGGTGAAATTGCTGTTTCTGTTTTTTTTGTTTTTAAATGTCAGTGTTTAGTTTTCATTGAACTGAACATTTGGTCATACACTTGAACTGACAGTTTGATTTTTATTTTTTTTGAAGGTGATAATAGCAATTCCTTTCAACTTGCTAGAATCCATATTTCTCATTTTTTAAATATTGGTTTACTTATGTTGCTGTCTTTTCCCCTTTGCTGACTTTTTTTTTTCTGTTGCCTGGATTGTACTTTCTTTGTTTCTTACGCTATTTTTCAGTAGCAAACAAGTCTATTTCCATCGGCACTCATATTCCACACTTGATAAGACAATCTGGTCTTCTCAAAGCTCAGCTTAACTGTGAGAAAGATAAATTATCTCTGGTCAGTGATACATACATTCTGTTTTCATTTGGGAGAAAAAAAAACCTTAAAGTTAATCAGTGTAAGAGAATCCTGAGCTGCTTTTTTCATAGACGTTCTCACTGCTGCATAACAACAGATGTCTCTAGCATATCTTGGTCTAATTACTGCTTATTTTACAAATGTATTGTTCTTAAATAGCATGGGTATTTCAAAATATAATATAATTGCCTACATCCTTTAACAGTTAATTTTAAATAATGTGCCTTCTGATCACATATAATGTCTGAAAGTGCAAAGACTTTTTTTCTTCTTTATGTTTTATGTAGTTTTCCAACTTAAGAAATAGACAGTATAAAACAAGCCCATTTAAGTATGTAAAAGTAAAGGAAATGGGTTCATTTAAGGGGAGTGAGGAGGCCACATGTATATGCAAAATAATTTTATATTCAACCTAAATTAAAGTCTTAGCAGAATGTTTAGATATGAACTCTTTTCTCCGCAATCCCTTCCACTGCCTATTTTGATGTTGCTCTTAATAGCATTGATGATTATAAAGCAAAATTTCAGTGCTTAGATTCCCAAGGCACAGATCACTCTAATTATAAGTAAAAGGATGTGGAATGGTCATATAGCTCTTAGTTTTAAATGCATTAGCCAGAACTGGATTGAGTGGGCAAGGGGCACCAATCAGCAGTCTCTCCGGTCAAGTCCCTTGCCTTTCTACACCTTTTTTCTGTACCCCTCTTACTTCCTGTAGGCAGCGGGGGGACTGCAGTGAAGAATCTGCCAATGCTATGGTGGCAAGACTTCTTTCTTGCCACCGCTTGGTTGTCCTAATTGTTTAGCAAATAAGGTTCCAAGCCTGATTTACAAAAGATATATAAAATCTTAAAATGCGAAACATCTTTTCCCCACCTTTGTCTTTCCAGTGGTTGAAGCTTCCATTAAATTATTCTGCAGCGATAAGCATTAAAGAAAAGGAGAACTGTTTGGAGGTTTAGGACTAGTTTGACCATGAATGGGCATATATTTCTGTAGATGGACAGTGGTAGACCAGAATGCCTAAACCTCCAATTAATAATTAATAATACTAGGAAAATTGCCTAGGTAAGTGGCATTCTCCCAGAAGCCACAAATTTAGAAAGATTTTTTTCTCCCTAATATTGCTTTCAGTTTTGAATTAATGTCCCTTAACTTAAACAATACATTAAAATCTTCATTCAGTTTTTGCTTTTATTTTTTGTCGTTCATCAGTTCATCGCTTGTAGATGAATAGCAAAATCCTCTGCTTTATCCCAAAATACATCTCTTATGTGCCTTGTTCTTCTGATGCTTTGGACTTTGTAACATTTAGTCCCTAAGAATGATGATTTAAGTGGTTAAAAAACTCATCAGGAGAGAAATGTGAAATGTTGCTCATAAGGAAGTTAAATTACCTCTAATTCTCATCTCTTTTCCCCAGTGTGCATGGTAAGAGTTGGCCTCCTACTACCGCCACCATCTTGTATGTGTCCCTAAAGAATTATCTGAGAATTTAGGATTGCTTCTTTGTATTTGCTTGCTTTAATTCACGTGGTATTCCCTTAGATGTAAATTCTGTGAAAGAGTGTCAGACCTATTTTGCCATATCTGTAGAAACACTGCTGTTTGAGTTCCCAGTCTGTCTTCCTCCATAATGGGATATTTTAATTTAGGGTTTATTTTTAGCCTATAAAATAATGTTCAGGAAAATGAGGTTTTAAATTTCCGTTTTGACAGGGGGATCATTGAGCTATATATAAGTACTCCCAGTTTTCCTCTTGGACTTCTTTTTTGAGAGAACCTATTAGTTAAAGAAACTTCGAAGGTTTGGGAGGTCGTTCTCTAAGTCTTTGAACATGATTTTAGAAAAATTGACCACATGTGCTATAGAGGTTTAAGAAAGAGGCATTCTGGCCATCTGCTTGTACAGGCAAGAATTTACAGAGGAAAGGTTGGAAAAAACCCGGGCGCTAAAGCAGTATAGGCCAAAGGAGTATTCTCTACATATCTCAAAGATTATGCAGAAGGCATTGTGACCTTCAACATTCATACATATTTCAGCCCCTGGAATATAGGTTCAGGGGAGAAGGATTCTAAGTCTGTTGTTTTGTTGCTATTTGCGGCCATTTTTGTATTTGTAACATCACTCATAATCTCCTTTTAATGGTAATTGTCTAAGATTATACTTTGTATGGCTTTGTTTTCTAGGCTTCGGGAGCAAGTTCTGCTTGAAACTAGCCGACCGTTATGGAACCCATTGACATTCCAAAACAATATATACACATGACTGTGTGTTTGTGTGTGTGGGTGTGTGTATATACTTATATGTATGTGTGTATATATATGTATATGTATATACACACACACACAAAATCAGCCAAAATCAGAGAAAAGGAACAGGGATTTAATACCTTTTTTATGCTTATTTTTGTCAAACATGTACTCCTTTCATACGGGTGGCTTTTACAAGGCAACTGCCGTCATTTAATGTTTTCAACTGTAATTGTCTTAATGGAAATGTTAAGATTCATATCTGATTAACATTTTTAATAACTTAGAGGAGATTTTTAACTTTAGTTATTTAAATTAGATAAAATTATTGTACCGAATTCTCTGTCTAAAGTTTATTCAGGGGTGATTTCCCTGAGGTGTGCATAAAATCAAGATCTTATTTTACTGATGCATAAGTCCTAGTGGGATGAGACTAGGCATATGCTTTCAGATAAATAAGGAATTACTCCAATCAGTTTTCCCCCAATCAAAGAAGCCATGTCATTTTACTTTTAGAAACATGCAAGTGGGTCCAATATGGGAATTTTCATAATCGCTCATGCATTTGTCAGCCAACATTAAAAAGTAAGCAACTCCTCAGGTATTTGTAGTTTACCCTAATGCTTCTATAAGAGAGTAGGTGAAAAAGAAAAGAGTAGATAATCTTTATTATGCAAACTTTTTTCTTATGGTTTGTCTTTCTTCTATTTTTTTACTTTAGTAGCATCCTTCACACGTTTGTGTGTCTGATTCTAAAGGAAGCTGGAGCACCCAGTAAGTTTAGCCTTTAAGTTTCTGTGTATTGATTTGTAGATTAAGTAATGCTTGGAAGAATAAAAAAGGGAAAGAAACATAGAACAAAAGCATTGAAATTCTCAGTGCTTGGGCTTCTGCTTCAGAAGAACTTAAGTGGTTTAGGGCTAAATAGCCATTTTATTCAATGCTTGCTATAAAATCTGAAAACATACTAGCAGGTGCTCCTCTCCTTGGTACTTCATGAGATATCCAGAATTCTACAATATTTAACTGAAGAATTGGTTCATGTTTTGATCCTCAAGTGTTGAACGTTTGTTTGTTTGTTCGTTTGGGGATGGGTTATGGGATTTTGCTTTTTTTATTCCTGAAGCTTACCAGATATGAATGGCTAATATTCCATTGTTCTGCTTATTGTAATGGTGAATGCTTTAAGAAAAAAAGTGTAATTTGCTAAGAATAATTCATGATCTGTTTATGCGATAACTCCTTTTTGTTACAATTTTTTTAAAAAAAGCTATTTTTGTTAATGTAAAGTAAATATTTCAGAGCAAATTTTTTAAACTTATTGCACTAAATACAGGCTCTGTACAAAAAAAAAAAAAAAAAAAAGCCTCAGCATTTTATCATTCCATGGAAGGAGAATCTTTTGAAAGAAAGCATTGCCTCCTACCAGAATTAGACAGTGAATTAGACCGGTATTATGGAAATGCATACAATTAATGTCACTAGGGCTTAATAAGCAGCTGTTTGCTAATGCGCTTCCTTTCAAAGAGTTGGACCTTAAATTGCTGCAAAAGGTAAATTGTATTTTTTTTTTAAATATCCATGTTCTTTAACTAGGCTAAAATTTGCTAAATGCCTTGGTTTCTTTTCAAAGCTCATGTAATATTTCTGATTTTTCAGAATATTTGCAATGAGAGTCTGAATTTTTTTTTTTTTTTTTTACAAAAAAACACACAATTTAAGAGCTCATGTCTTGGCAAGATCTGGGAAACCAACGTTATGAGAGTAGCTATTCTGAAACAATAATTCTCCAGAAGTTAACATCTAACATCACCAAACAGTGTATCATTGTACTCTTTTATATCATTTGAAAGGAATTAATATAATTATGTAACTAACAATTATCCAAATAGGTGAGAGAGCAAATCATCTAAGAAAATTCAGAATACCTTCTGTTTCATAGCCACTCCGATTCTGGACATTAAGAAACATTGAGAACTAAATTTAGGATTGGCAAAAATCTGGAAGATGGTTATCAAAACAGAAGACATACCAGGAGCTAGCTATTTTAGGAGGTGTCCCTCCAAAGTGACCTGATGGAAGTCTTGAATTTGGAACTTAGGTTCTGCTCACTTGGACATCCCAACGTCATGGACACTTGCTGCTCCCTGTTCCGTATGCTCGTAATCTCAACTATTTGGAAGCCACCAGGAATGCTTTCTAATTCTCATTTGCAACTAGAACTGTAATCAGAAAGAAATTTTGTATTTTTGTATAACTTGATTGTGTGCCATTTTATATAACAGGTCCTGTTTTACAAATAAATTTTGTTTTACTAACATTGTGTTTAGAAACTATGATCTATGTGTAACCATGTCATTTGAGTTCCAAATTAATTGCCATGCTGTTTTCCTGAAGTAAATTTGTGTGCCATAAAGGTTCATATGTGCAAATATACATATGTATTACATAGGCACACACGAAGATATTTGATATATAGAATATCACTCATGAGCTTCATTCCTTGATTCATTTTATAAATCCTCACAAAACCCTCACAGAGGGGTTTTTTTTAGCAATATTTAAATGTTTCGAGGTTATGTTTGGATGTTCCTGCTGCCTCTTTCATCCATTGCAAGTCATTCTTCAGCTAGCTATGGGCTGCCTTACTGCTATTCGCTCTCTGCCTCCATCTTCTGCCCAAGTGAGAAGAATAGATGAAAAACAAAAATTACGTGAAATGGGGTTACCTGAATAATTTTATAAACCATTGACTCTGTGTTTTGGTTTTTGTCTTTTTCTGTGATGGACCTTCAGAATTGCATTCAGGACTCATATCTCCAGTTACAGTTAGGCTCCTCTATTATAAATGGTGATTACAGTGATCAGAGTGTCATTCTGGTTTTTGCCATTAGATAATTAAGGCTCTGGTGCATGGTTTCAACTTTCTAGGCTCCTGCCTCAAGAGTAAGCTCTGCTATAGTATAGCATGGACAGGAAAAGTTTATATTTCCATATAAATTTAAGAGACCCGTCTTCTATGGGAGCCTTACCAGTGCTTTAGGTTAACATTAGGAATTTAGTGCATTGAGATTGTACAGTCCTTGCATGGATGAGCAGAGCTCAAAGCAGGTTTTTCCTTTAAACCATTTCATGCAATGTTTAATGTTTAGGATTAAAGCTTTTATCCTATCCTATAGCATAATTAAATCCTAAATTACTGTAGTTTAAATAGCTAACTGTGTTTTGGTCCTCAAACTTTTTCCATAATGGTTGAGGAGGAGGCGGCACTCACTGAGTCTATTTTAAAATTATGCTGGAAATAAGTTTTTCCTTTGTAGTGATGCTCTCTTTTTCTTTTTTCAGCGAAGGGCATTAAGCTGCCAGTTCCCAACACCACTGACCTTGGTATCTCCCAGGAGCTCCCTTGCCTCCCCAGGCAGTTACAGGATTTCATCCCAATAGGGAATAGTGAGGGGATGACCCCTTCCTTTATCTTGGTCCTGAGCTGCTTTAAATCAGAGTAATGCTTCTCCCACACCCTTTCTCAGAAAAGCTAACGGAACTGTAGGCACCAAATATTTGTGAGGCTATATCATTGCCCCGGAGGCTTCGACCATTTCCAACAGGCAGCACTATTAGCTAATCAAGGCTATTTCAAGAGGTCCCTGCCCCGCTGAGCTGCACCATAGAATTCCGGGATCAGTTCCAAAACCAGAGTTGCCAGTTATGAGGACCTGAACATTTTATTTTATTGTTGGTCAGTAACCTTCTCGTTTGAATTTTAGGAGTTTCCAATATAGCTTCTGAGAAGTTTCCTTCAGAAAGGTCTTTAAGCTTTCACCTTTCAATAAGTAAGTTCTCAACTGCTTTTTTACTGCTACTTAAAAAAATAAAAAATCCTGAGTCTGGAGGCTTATTAGTGTACCTGCCACAGTTAATTTCTGTATTCTTCTCATATATTCCATCTGACAGATAGGAGTGCACTATAATGGCTTGTCTGGAGCTGTTAAGATGTGGTCTGTTATTCATAGACCACAACATTATTCATATTGGAAAATTGTGGGTTTGTAAGTAAATGCATAAAGCAGAGATTTGTGTATTATACATTCCCAGCATAGAATGCCTTTTGCTTTAAATGCATATTCATGTATCTTTGTGTACATGATGCATGTTAGCCCTTTTGAAAAGAAGGCACTGTTCAGATACACTGGCTGCTTTTGGAAATAGCTCATCTTTGTCTAAGGGCATTAGCCCAACTTCTGGACCAGGAAAAAATCTAAAGCTAGCAAACTAAAAACAAAACAAAAATCTAAACAGGTTGTATACACTTATAAATTTTAAATAGCACACTTTTCTCCATTCAGATTTCATAAATTTGAGCCAAATTCTTATTCTCCAAGTTTTAAGAGGAAACTTTTAATCCAAGATTTAAATCTTTGAAACTATCTTTCTTATAAAAAACTTCAATACAGAGTTTTTAAATGTGAGACTGTCTGTGGAAAACCTTTTTTTTTCTGTAGAAACACTACAGTACTCTTTCTTCTTCCTCATCTCTTTGATTTTTATTTGTGTAAAATAGACAAATGTTGCTCCTTTTAAAATGTTGCATGAATAATGATCACTTTTGTAAATTACATGGACAGAATTTAAGTTTGTTATTTTCTGAAGGAAATTATGAGTAAATTTATAGGAAAGATATGAAATTGTTAGGAACCCAAATCTTAGGCTATTTTTATTGAGTTTTTGATACTCAGTTTTACAACTTAAATGATTTCCTGAGGAATAAATACTCCAGACTAGGAGTTCAGAATAGTAAAGCTTTCAGGTTACTCATAGTCTAGTCAAGATCTAGCTGAACACGAAAATATTGTAATGCCCATATGTTTCAGAAAAATTTTATTTTTATTTGCTAAAACCTGAATTTAATATTTGATATTCTAAAACCTGAATTTAATATTTGATATTAATCTTTTGAGGGCACATAGGCCCCTTTTAAGAAGCTTATGAAAGCAACGAACTATCTTTCTCTCAAATGCAGATAGCCCGTCTATGACCATTTAAAATGCTAATAAGAATTTCAGGGCCCTCATACTGCCAGCCCCCACCCCATTAGCCCCTCAGGGCCCAATGAACACAAGTCCAGGCTGCTCTAAAGTTGATTTGAAAATATGTTTTAAAACGAGGTAGCAATGAAGCCTCCACTGAAGATACTTTACAGATGGTACTTACTGACATCTGACCTAGCATCGTTTTTACAACTTCGACCTTAATTTAGTACGAGCTTTGGAAATAGAAACCACACTAATCTGAATGAATAACAAAATGGTCAATAACTGCATCTTCAAGACAGTAAAAGTGCTTTACTTGGAGGTGTGAGGGTGTATGTGTCTGGGGGAAAGGTGGATTTGGGGCAAGGTACCAAATTGTTTGCAGCAGACAAGAAAATCCAAAAAGAAATGACTAAGGAATCCTTGTAATTTTCCGTGTACCAAAATACTTGGTATTTTTTAATCATAGCTCAGATATGACATATGTGGCATAGTATTATCAGTAGATTGCTGTCTAAAAATATATCAGTCCACAGGACTGAGAACAGTTGATGATGATAAATTAGCAAACACAGTTGACAAAAAAGTTTTAGTGGAAAGTAGGAGGAGCAGATGCTGGGGGGAGAAACTCAAAAGTTGTTTTTCTCTCTATGTAAACCAAGGAGGTGTTTCCTGTCACCACTAGAGCAGCCTTGGACCACTGCCAGTGGGACTGTGCCTCCACTCCCCACATCCACCCCCTCTTCTTTCTTTAGGGAGCATGTGGATTTCTTTACCTTACTTTTAGGTAAAGGTGCCACATTTACATGGAGGGCCCTCGGGGCCCCAGAAAAAACTAGCAGCGAGTTTTAAAGGAGTTCAAGTTCTTTTAAGAATTGATTCCAGTGGGTCATGGCTTATGGCCAGACATCAAACCATTGCCTTCACTTTCAAGCTGAAGAAAGCAGAGGAAATCCCATAACTAGCTGGTGAAGAAAGGAGAAAAATCAGGTCCTTACCCCTTCCCCTACTCCTAGAAGAATTTTAATAAATCATCCATGGGTGGAAATTTCCATATCAGGTAGAAAAGAGCCTGAGTCCAGTGTAAAATCTACATTTGATATGTCCTTTTGTCAGAGAAGTGAATGACTTAAAGAGAATGGCCTCTCCTTTGCATATGATTCTAATCCTCCCATCCCACCAGCTAAGAAATTAGTTCATTATAGTTATTTTTTGAGGAATAAACGAGCACAGGACTGGAATGAAGCTTCTGTCAGCATCCTGCAGACCACTCTACCTGCCACAGGAATGAGACAATAAGGCAGCTTTGGGGCCTGATGATTTGAGACACATTATTAAGTAAAATTTCCCCATCCTCTGAGTTCCCAGTGGTCTGCTCGAAATTTCTTTTTGGTCCCTCTTGTTTTAGCTAGTTTTGATTTTCAAAGACATCACGTGGGGATAAGTTACTTTTCTTCCACTATGTTGCCTTAGTGCTATTCGATTATGTTCTGTTGTAGAGGGTTTCTGATTTCTTCCCTCCTATAAAAGAGTACTGAGAGCTCCATAATGAAAAGAAGTTTCAATTATACTGTTTCAGAATATTCTTGACCACTGAGTGCACTTCAAATAGGTCTTGTACCCAATGAAGTTTGGTGGACTGTTAGCTGATTTGATTGTAGGGAGGAAAAACTTGACAATGAACAAACAACAAGCTGGGGAGAAAAGTGTGAGAGGCACCTGACAAAGTGATAGGAGCTCTGGAAAAACAACCAAAGACAAAGCATATCTTCTGAAGACCAAAGGTCCAACTGTAAGTACTTGCTGGCACAGTCTGTCTGAACTCCTGGAGTTAAGAATAAAGCTCCTAGAATAAGGCAGCCAAGCTTTAAAGATCAGTCAATGCAGTAAGGACCTGCTGTTGACCTCTCAGGCTCTGAGCCTTCACATCCAGTGTTTGGCCCAGCCCAGCAGCATACGGGGTGATATGAACAGAAAACACATATCGGCGTGTCTTGATTTCTCACTGCTGTACAATCCAGCATGAGAAGCCTGTTGTGGTGCCATCTATTTCTCAATCTGATGCCTTTTTTGTCCTTTTTTTTTTTCCCCTGTGTGCATTCTATTTCATACTGTCAAAATGAATTTTGTATCTCATCCTGTCTTTGTCCATTACGAACTGTAGGATCACAGTTAAGCCTTCCATGAACTCTATAGTTCGGAGTCTTTAACCATAGCATAATTTTGAGTTTTTCCTTATTGCAGTGTCATGACACTGCATTCCGGTGGGGGAACAAACCTGTAGGTGCTTGAACATGCCCCACAAACACAGTTGTAGTCCTAGTATTTGTGACTTGTCATTATTGACATAGTACAGACTTTATGGACAGAGCGTTGTGCTCTCAGAGGACTTTAAAAATATGTATATGAGCAATTAATTTTCTGGAGTTATCGAATCTTCCTGGGAAATTAACTTCCAAGAGCTCTGAATTGGATGGAATTCCATCTGGCTTCAGAGTACAATGAGCCTATATGAAATGGAGCTTTGAAATGTTTTTCTTGTGCAGAAATATGAACTAGAAAAAAAAAGTGCTGATCTAATGCTAAGTTTTCTCTGTGTACTGACTCAGTTGCCAGAACTATAATGAAAACTGTATTTTAGTCTAACAAATGTATAGAATTTTTTATGTAATAAATAAAATTTTATAGGAAAGAAAGTCACTGTCTACTGTGTCGTAACACTTTCCCATGCCCAGGTGGTGGTTAAATAGTGTAGAGGAGAAAAATAATTCCCCGCCCCCACTACCCACCCTTCTGAGTTCTTAGCTGAGATCCCTGTAATGGAAGACAGGTGAATGAGAGAAAAACACACAGAAATTTATTAATAAGTATATCTCATGTATACATGGGATCTACCAGGGAAAAATGAGTAACTCTCCCAGGTGGCTTAGAATTCAAGCTTAAATACCATCTGAATAGGGAAAGAGGAATGGGGAGGTAGGCCTTTTAGGAGAGAGTAAATGATTTCTAGGAAAGATAAATGGGCCCTTAGAAGAACAGATTGGAGGTATAATAGTTTGTGAGAAAGTTCACCTGGGTTTGATATTGACTTCTAGTCTCTCCTGTGATAAGAGTCAATATTCCCTGGTTGATGAAACTCCCAAGAAGGGGACTGATGACAACTGAGTTCCTTTAGGAGGATCTGTCTTTTAGACTGATAAGAGAAGTTCAAAGAAAGCCTCTCCCTGCTTACTATTTTTCAAGTGCCTACAGCTCAAAATAATCAATATTCCAAAGAGGCATTTTGTTGAGGTGACATGTCCTGAACTACATTCATATTTTGAGGGTGGCATATTCTTCTACTCTTTAATAGACAGAGATTGTGGACAACATCTTGGTTTCAGTTTAGGTCAGCATGCTGCAAGTGTACCCTAGAATTTCCCAGCCATTCCTTACTAGCATCTCTCAGCATGGCCTAGGGTCCTTGAATTATGAAATATAAATGTATGAAAAACTAATTTCTGAAGTACAAGGTTCATCCACTGACTGGCCAGGTTTCCTAGCTGGAGTCTGAGTCACCCTGTGAATGCTAAGGTTGCAAATGAATTCAACACCAGGCAGAGTAGAAAAGGCTGTTAGATAAGGTTTGCCATGGAAAACACTCCTGGAGCCTGATACAGTGCTCTGCATATAAATCGAAGCTTGAATGTGTGCTAAGTTAGTAGGTTTGTGAAACTGGTTAATTTAGGCAGTAGCTGTGCCCCATTAAAGTCTGGGAGAATCGAGCTTGTTTAATTGTATTTTAAACAATATTGGGACTAAGGAAGGGATGTTCTTAAGTGGAAAGCCTTTGCCAATACCAATAAACCTCTTCTGATATGTTTTGTAATTTTGGATTTTTCTTAAGAAGCTTCTGTACAGATTGCTTTTTGTTAGCCAACATGAGGAATGCTCAGATTATAGCCCTGGATGTTTATGCCATCTTGCCAAAAGGAGTTATTGTAGAACATTTGTGAGGTGTCCTCAAACACTAGA
This sequence comes from Pteropus medius, assembly GCF_902729225.1. Lineage (NCBI taxonomy): Eukaryota > Metazoa > Chordata > Mammalia > Chiroptera > Pteropodidae > Pteropus > Pteropus medius. The sequence continues at coordinate 1,536,861 of NW_024344374.1, forward strand.
AGTGTTTGCAAATGCTGAAGAATATTTACTAGTCAGGACTGTTAATCTTTTTTTTTTTTTTTTTCGAGGGGTTGGGGTGATTCTGATGCAGATTTACACAGTTTTTTGTTATACAGACCGCCTAGTGATTAAAGAGCTTGTGAAAGGCCTCACATCTCCTAAAGATACCCAGAAATTTTTTCTCTCTCTTTAGCTTTGGAATTATACTTCGTATTTAATCTCAAATTTTAGAAAATCAAGAAAAATCTAGAGGATTTCTTTTAGGGAGCGAACTGTTTGTGCACTCCAGATTAACATAAGTTATGATTGAAATTTGAGCTTCTTCAAATAGCAATATGGCTCAAAGCTCTTACAGGTGTTGAAAGGGTCAGAAAGAAGCCAGTGTCCTATGAGGCTTTTTGGCCTTATATCTTTGATCAAGTTTGCCGTGGAACTAACCCACAAGATCATGCCCCTTCACGTTATTTTTTAGTTGTGGCAAGGAGCGGTGAAGGTAAGAAATGCGTTGTGCCTTTAATTTGGTATCGTGCATTTACTGTCCAAATCCTGAGAAAAATAGCTTTAGAAGATGCACCTAGCTTAAACTTAAGATTCCAAAAAATATAAAGCTAAGCTATTAGACCATTTCATGGGCTTATCAGCAATTTCAATAGAAAACTTAAAGTTCTCTAGGTAGTTATAAGCTCCCTAGCTAGGTATGTCAGACTAGCAAGACGACGGTAAAATGCCTACCAAGCAAAACAAAAAGGCTTTCAGTCATCCAGACTCATCCCATAACATTGGACACGGGATATTGGGAGTTTGTGTTTGGTCTACTCTCTCCATCTGACAGAAAGGATTCTTACAGCTTACAACAAAATAAAAGAATTTTAACACAAAAATAAAAATTAAATTTAAAAAAGAGGCAAGTGAAAATTGAGAAAGGAGATTAGCTGTCTGAGAAACCCTAAGCTGAGCATAAGACTGAACTCTGAACTTTTCTGTCAGTCCTGCATAGAGACAATCAAGAAAAGTACATAGTTTTACATGTTTAATAAAAAGAAGCATTGAATAGAACTTAAACAGGAGGGACTGAGCAGGCATTAAAAATGACATAAGTAATATTTCATGATTTGCAACAATGTCTACAATATAGTCAATGGGAAAGGGGGTAAGGCAGTATTTATCACATGAGCTCCTTTATGTAAGATTGATATATTTTTATACATGTTTAAATGGCTAAAGGTAGAGTAGATGGTCTCTTAACCAATTCTTTAGGCATGATAGTTGATTGGTTAATTGAAAATTTTGGTTAAGAAGGCAAATCGTAAAGGGAATGTTTTTTTAAAAAAACTACAAGTAAATATTCATTGGCCAATCTTTGACACAGGTATAGTTTTTTTATGACTGACTCCTCTGAAGTCGTCTATTGCCTTTTTTGCATTAACCACACCAATAAAACAACCACCCAAAAATGTAATGATGTGAAATATAGATTTCTTTAAAATGGATCAAGAATTTAGAGATGCTTGTGAAGGCAGCTGAATAGAGACTCCTAGATTTTTATCATTTCTTTCCACAGTTTATACTCACTTATACATAGTTTGAAAGTAATATTTTACCATCTTTATAGTCTCCCCAAAGCACTCGACTTGGTTTTCACAGAAATTACTCTCTTCATACTCATTTTTTATCTCTATCCATAATATTTAAATAATCATACCATTAGAATAGTAGTTGCACCTGGCATAACATGTTGGAATAAACACACCTGACTCTTGATGAGCACCGTCCACTGATGCTGAGAAAAGATTACACAGGCCCCCAAGTGCGTAAGCCCATCTCCGGGAACATTCAGCCTGCTTTGACATCAGCCGGTACGTTCTACACGGGATTGGAGAATGTCAATTAATCTAGCAAGATGGTTAAATGCTAGTCAGCTAAGAACGCCGCCTTCTCTTTTTTCTCTCCAAATGATAATTATGGTTATCTTTGTGTCGTAGGATTATGAATAGTTTTACTTTCTTTGCTTATCTGTATGCTTAAAATATTTCCGTATAGTTTTTGTTTTAATATGAAAAAATATAGTTACACTAAAAAGCAAATAGCCAGGTAAGTATAATAAATGACAATAACTAAACCTCTGTAATAGGAAAATGGAATAGAAGAGAATGTTCCGCAAATGAATTGTTATAAGAATTTAATAAAAGCTAAGGATATACCTCAAATGAATAAGAAAGGAAAGAATCCATCTAATAAGTGGTCTTTAGGACAATTAGCTTTTAGTTTGAAAACAAATCTAAGTCAAATCAGAATGGATTAAGGATTTTTTTTTTTTTTAATTAGACAAGGAAAGGGCAGGGGAAGGAGTGGGGAGGACCTAATTTAGAAGGATTAGGAAAAAAAATAGAAACAATAGACTGGTGGGAATTTGTGAGATCCACATCTCATATTTTGTGGAAAATGTGATGAATGAGGCCCATTTCAGATGCATTTACTATGCCTGTCTATAGCAGTGTGCTAAGCGTATCCACTTTCATTCAACAAATATTTCCTGAGACCTGCCCTGTTCAGCTAGATTTGTATTCTGGGAACTCAGTGGTGAATTTCACTTCCTGATCTTAATTAAGTAGCTCACAACCTAATGAGGGAAACAAACAGCAGTGAGGATTATGATCAGTACAGAGAGCTTTGGGAGCATATACAGAGGTGTTGGGGTCTCTGAGAAAGAGCAGGAATTAGCCAGACGATGAAGGAGAAGGCTGGCAAAGGCCGGGTGGGGCGGTGGTGACGGGAGAAGATTTTACCCAAAGGAATAGCATGGGCAATCATAGAGCAACATGAGAAAACATCAGTGCTTTAGGATGTCCAAAGCCAAGAATGTGTGGATGCGCAGCAAAAGGAAACCCTGGAGAGGGTCCAGAGAAGTCTCACATAGGCATTCAGACTTAAACTAAGAGGTACTGCGATCCTGTAATGGGATCGGAAGGGAAGCCTAATGGAGGGAGACCTGGGAGAGAGGAGCACAGGAGAAGAGGAAGAGTCCAGTGGAAAATCTAACAGGCCTGGTGACTAATTAGATCTGGGGGAAGGACAAAGAAATCATGGAGGCCTACATTCAGCGTGGTATATGCCACTTCTTCATTTAAAGATAGGGGCATGTGCCAGATGTTCAATTCCATCTAGGCTCTGATTTTCTAATTCACTGAATTTTGGAAATATGTACCTTTTCTTCTCAATGCAGCCTGATGCAAAATCTCTGTAATAATAAGAAGGAGCCCATTGGAGAGGAGTTTGAGGGCCTGAAAATATTGCTCTGTGCCAACAAAATTTTTTCCACTCTGATGAATCAAATCTACCTCACTTTTGGTTTTCATTTAAGCGATCCCAAACTAACAATGGCTTCTGCAGCTTAAAGGTAACTGCAGACAAACTTTTTCTCAATGGCTCTAACTCTACTTTTCTACATTGTCACCTTAAACAACTATGTGCTTCTATGCTAACAAGAAACATGCAATGTATTTTTAGTGTGTGTATATTTACATATTTATGCTCCACTTTTTTTCCTAACAGGCTTATATACAATAAGATCATTAAAATAAAAATAGGAAAGCAAAGGCATAAACAGGAAGAAACAAATATACTGTACTCTAGGACTAATATGGTCACTGTACAACAACCATATTAAATACTTTGACTTCCTAGCAACATGAAAAGAAAGGAAAACACCAAGGTTTATATCATTGTATTCTTTGATGGAAGAGGTATATGAATTCTTCAGGTTACTGTGAAAGTGAAGATGACCTGCATGGCTCGAATCGGAGTTTGGAGGTGCTGAGCTGGTGGAGTCCAAACTTGTAACTTCCTGATTTTTTTCTTTTCTTTCTTTCTTTTGTTTTTACTTCCTGATTTGATTCTTTAACTGAATTTGTTACCTCATCCTTTTCAGATCTGCCTCTATTAGGGCTTATAAGTCACACTCTTAAGTATAAGTAAAACAGACAGGTAGTCTTCGTTTATTCCAAAGGCTTTTACTGAGTTCTGTATTTGCTAAGGATACAGAAATGAGAGATGCAGTCTTTGCCTTCCGAAAACTTCACAGTCTGTTTAGGAAGGCAGAGGGGTAAGCAGATGACGGTCATGTAATGTATAGTGTACCAGCTGCTCGAACAGAGCTAAATCAGGAGCAGCACAGAGACTATCTAGAGATGGGAGGGGCAGGGAGACAGGGATGTGGTAAGGTAGACAAGCCTTTTGAGAAAGGGCGGCGATGTTCCATGCAGAGGGAACAGCATGTGTGAAAATACGATGTGTCTGTGAATCTACTGAAGGAGGCAGGAAACTGGAGATGTCAACAGGGATCAAATCTTGAGGGTCGTGTGTGCCCTACTATGGGACTTGATTTTAAGCTGAAAAAAATGGGGGCTTACTGAAGAATTTTAAGCAAGGGAGTGCTTGCTGATATTTGCATTTTAAGGGGAAAAATTACTATGACAACAGTGGGGGCAACTTAACCTGATAGAGGGTGTTTACAAAAAACCCACAGCTGACCTCATGCTCAATGGTGACAGACTGAAAGCTTTTCCCCTGAGAGCAATAACTAGAGAAGCATGCCTGCTCTTTGCCATTTCTATTCAATGTTGTACTGAAGATTCTAACTGGGGAAATTAGGGAAAAAAAGAAAGAAGGATGGAAGGAAGGAAGGAAGGAAGGAAGGAAGGAAGGAAGGAAGGAAGGAAGGAAGGGAAGGAAGGAAGGAGATGGAGGAAGGAGGAGGGAGGGAGAGGAGAGCGGGGAGAGAGAGAAGGGGAGAAAAAGAAAAAAAAATAAAAGGCACCCAAATTAGAAAGGAAGAAGTAAAATTATCTCTCTTTTCAGATGACGGTATCTTATATATAGAAAGTCATAAGAATTCACACACGAACACACAATTAGACTTAATAAAGGAATTAAGCATTGTTGTGGAATATAAGACTAACACAAAAATCAGTTTTATTTCTGTGCCCTAGCACATTTTCATGATCCTTCTCTGAAATGACCAGTACTGTGGTTTTTGGCAAATGGAGATTTTCCAATACCATCATTCCTTCTACATTTATTACTTGCTATTCTACTGGAAGGAAAAGTTTTCCCTTTCTATATTTTATATGCTCAAATTGTCTGAAATTTGTCTAATAGAGCCCATTCATGCTAGCTCCTATGTAATGTTGACCCGTCCCATCATCCTTTGAGTCCTTTCTTGTTTACTGACACAACACAGATGTATCAGGCTCATCTTGGGCATCCCTGTCTCAGCTCTGTATCAGTCATGTCTTCAAGGAACCCTGGTTCCTTTCAATGTAAATTGGTATTTAGAAACCAAGATGTGAGCAGTAGATGTACTCATCATGGTAGCTGTTACTGAAAATATAAAAAACTGGCTTTCTATCTAATGCCACTTTTTTGTTGTTGTTTTATTGAAAAGGTAATTTGAAAATATTGAAAAAATGACACCCCTTGTCCACATCTTTGTGCCAAATCTGTTTTTATTCTGTACATACTTCTAGTTCTGCATAGGAATGAAATCTATATATATGCAACCATATGTCACGTTATTTATATCTTCCTTTTTTCACTTATATTAAATCCTAAATATTTCTTCAAGGGCTACAATCCCTCTCCTCTTAAATGGCTACCCACAGTTCCACTGAGCAGCTATGCCCAGTACACTAAGTCTTCTTCCTTCCCTGATGTGTGGCATATAGTGGTTTTTAGGTTTTAGCTATTAAAAGATAGCCCTGAAAATCTAGCATCTGTGTTTTTGCTTCAGTTGAATTTTTTCCTTTGGATAAATTCCCAGAAGTCAAAAAAAGATTTTTTAAGAAACATAACACAATTTATTTTCCTCACTATCTTTTCTACCTTTAATATTTCACATTTCTTTCTCTTTCATGGATGCCTGAAGCTCTAACAGTCGGTTGGAGTTTCACTGGTCAACTTACAAGTAATAAAGCAAGGAGTACCTGCCAGGTGCCAGATTCTGGGCTATGAGGTTTACAGATGCGCACTTTTGCATGCAAATGCGTGTGTATTTTACTTCTCACAGCAAATGTACAAAGTAGGTCTTATCTGACAAAATTAAGAGACAAAGAGTTAAGGAGTTTGTCTAGTGGCAAATGGTGGGTCCAGAATTCAACTTGAGGTCTTTTTTGCTCCAAAGCCCTTGAACTTTCCTGAATACTACAGCACTCCACACTGCCATGGCGTTTGCTGGGCTGCCACCCTTGTTCCCCCCATTTAGGTCACATCTCCCATTTTTCATCAGCATAGCCTCATTCTAGGATCTGATCCTGTTTATCCAAATTACAAAGGACAAGGCTCTTAGGAGCTAAGCAGACCTGGAAAGAAATATGAGTGGAATAATCATTAATTGAAGGACTAAGCCTAAGGCTTGCTAATTAATTTCAACCCAAGGGAGAACTCCAATAGAGGAGGCCAACTTCAGATGTGAGTACCAAAAAAAATCCCAAAATAACCGTTGCCGAAATAAGACAGAAGTTTATATCTCTCACACATTGCCCAAAGGCAATGCATTATAATAATTCATTAGGAGCATGAGCTCCAACTTCAGCATACCTGTATCCCTTATGAGTTATATGACCTTGGCATTCACCCTCTCTAGGCCTCTATTTTCCCACCCTCATCATAGAGTAATAGGGCCCAATTTAAGAGAGCTTTGTTTGATAGTTAATTACATCATTACATGTAAAATGCATAGGGCAGCGACCGCCACATAGTAAATGCTCAATACCCAATAACTCTTATTGTTCATCTTTTGCCTTAGTCTTAGACAGTTTAATATTTTTACCACTGATATGGATTTAAAAAATGGAGAGAGTGGTCAAGACTACAATTTGTCTCTCAATATCATTTTTTCAGTCTTTGATAGCCATCACCAGATTTTAAAATGAACATAAAGCCATCCTGAACAAAGACTACATTTCTCAGCCCCTCTTGCAGCTAAGTTGTAACCATGTGACTCAGTTCTGGCGAGTGGGATGTAAGTGGAAATGACATGTGACTACCGGAAAAGGTCTTTAAAGGGAAGGGCCATTGCCCCTTCCTTGATTTCCTCTTCTCTGCTGGCTAGAATTCAGACATGATGGCTGGAGGTCCAGTAGCCATCCTGGACAACGAGTTGACCTTGAGACTTGAAGGTGCACATGATGGAGCAACAAGATAGAAGGTGCTTGTATTCCTGACATTTTGGCACACCATGTCAACTCTGGGCTGAGAGTCTCCAGACTTCTTGAATAAACTTCTGTCTTGTGTTAGCAACTGTTATTTGGGGTTTTTCCATTATAATTGAAAATAATTCTAACTGCTTCCAAAGATATATTACTTTAAGGTGACTTGCAACTAAATACGCTAGCTGTATGGCTCATTGGGTAATGAAGAAAGTTTGAGAGCAATAGACTGAATTGGACAGCATGGAGTTTAGTAGTGACAATGTAAAGCTCTTCCTCAGGTCCCTAAAACCAGCCTTCAATGGGTAAATGGGCATGATATGGCCTGGGGGTCTTCTGACTGCATGTCATATAAAAGAAATGGCAGAGCGCCTATCACAGGGTAGGTACTCAGTGATGTGTGTCCCCTTTACCCCACCCTTTCCCCACAAGCATCTGAGTTCAAAATGTGCTCTGTATGAATCGACAGTGGAATGTTTCAGTTCAGGGGATTTTAGGCTCAGTTAATAGCATGGTATACAGCATGAGGAAGGAGGTGACTCTGCATTACTTTTTCTAGGTCAGTCACACCTAGAATATAAACAAATGGGAGTGTTTTCAGAGACAAGCCTGGAAAAGACATCCGCTTGGAAAAGAGACATCTTGGGGTTGCAGAAAAGAAAAGAAATGATCACTGTATTCAAATATCTGAAGGAGAAAAAAAGTGTTTCCATAATCTTGCCTAAGCCCCTAAAGAGTTGCAATGATTGGAAGGACAGATTTCATCAGTCAATTAACATGTGTTCATCACTATTACAATCAGGCTGAGGCAGTGAGTGATAATTGCCCTATCCAACATCTGTTCTGCCCTTTTTCCTCCCTCATGAATATAACCCAGATATTCTGGTCAGCAAAGTGCCCGGTTAAAAGTCCCACTTTCTCATACTTCTGTGAAATTTGAGGTAGCCATTTAGTTCTGGCCAATGAGATGTAAGCTGGTGTATACTGGGGAGTTCCAAAAAGATTTTGCTTTCTAGATAGAGATGTTGTCCATCTTCCTGGTTTTCCCCTTCTTCAGCCTGTCTGGAATACAGATGTGATGCCCGGAGGGACAGCAGTCATCTTGCAAATGGGAACAAAAACCCCCACACAGAAGAAGGTAGACCAGAAAGACAGAAGGAGCCTGGTTCCTGGAAGACATCCTTGCACAGCTTCTTTCAGTTGAGCTTTCTGTCTTCTGGGGTTTTTTCCTACATAAGAAGAACCGATCCCTTTGTTGTTTAAGGCACAGTAACAGGTTTCTTCTCGATGTAGCTGAAATGCAGTCCTAACCCAGGCACCAAGCTAAGTTCTAGAGGGAGGAAGGCTTTTTTGTGGAGTCACTGGCTTTCTCTGTTTAGCAGACAGAAGGTGAAGATGAACTTCCTAAAAACTGGAACAGTCCCCAAGATGGACTGAGCTCTGGGAGAGGAAGTGATCTCCTAACCCCCGAAGAATGCATGCAGAGATGGTCGGGCACTTTTACAGCTGTGACGTTGTAAAGCAGTATTGAGTGTGGAGTGAAAGTTTGGAGTCAGTGATCTTTGAAGTCCATTCTGGAACAAAACTTTTCTAATGGATGGAAAAGTTAAAAAGAAAAAATGGATGAACTCAGGGCATAGTAAGTGTTAGCCACGGAACAGGTACGGTTGTTCAGCTGCATCCCCTGTGCATTACAGTTTCCAGTTTCCATTGCAGTTTCTTTTTTTTTTTTTTTTAAGTTTATTGGGGTAACATTGGTTAATACAATTATATAATTTTCAGGTGTACATTATAGTTTGACATCTATATATTCTATTGTATGATTACCACCCAGAGTCAGTTTCCTTCAGCTACCATATTTGATCCCCTTTACCCACTTCACCCCTCCCCCTACCCCCATTTGACCACCTTTACCCCGTCTGCCTCCCCTCCTCCCCACCCCTCTATTGCTGTTTCTAGGAAAGCACTCTCCTGCAACCCCTTCAACTATATCATGGCAATTTTAAGTTTCCAATGGAATTTTAGTTTATGTTTTATTTGCAGGAATTTAATTTACCCCACTTTTTTTTTGCTACCAGGATTTTCATTTATCTTGGATTTACAAAGTTAACATGGCAGTGCAAATTAATACTCAATAACTAATGGATTTATTATTTTTGTCCATTTTAAAGAATGAATCTTGGTAACTATATTATTGAAATGTTTACCTCCTATGAACTATATGTCCTATAAACTAACCATTAAGGGTCGATTTATTGGCAGAATCTCTGTAAATGTGTGTGTTCTTAATGGGAAGGGGGCGTTTTTCCTCTCATGGTAGGAGCCAGGATCTTTGATTGGGTAAACATAAGAAAGGATAGGTTGAGTCCCATGATGGTGATCTTATGCCTGAGATAGGAAGATGAGCTGTACAACCTTGGGAAGGCAACTGGTGGACTGGCAAGCTGCAAGGGCTCAGTGGACGTTTGGTGGAGGAATGAACACAGGAGGCCTTTGCCATCCTGACTGTCTCTGAGATGACATTTTGCAGTCTATGTGGGAACAAATCAATGTTCCTCGAAGTGCATCACAGTGGGAGGATAAGAAAGTGCTGCTTACGATGGAAATTACTCCGGGCCCCATCCAGAGCTACTGAATCAGAATATCTATAGCTGGGGCTCAGGAATATGCATTTTAACACACACACACATTCCTCTCCCCCAAAGTGATTCTCCTGGATAATAAGCTTTGGGAACTACAGTGTATTCCAGCTGTTCCGGCTGAAGCTTCCACAGGAGAACAAGACCTTTGGAGTCAGGCAGAATTCCAGCTGGAGCAGGATTTTTTTTTCCAGGTTTGACGGGGGGGGGGTTTCCATTTCACTTTTTAATTAAAATTATTGGAGTGACATTGGTTAATAAAATCATATAGGTTTCAAATGTCCAATTCAATACTATGTCATAGGTATATTGCCTTGTGTGTTCAAGCAGCCGTAGCAGATGAGCTTGTCTCTGACGACACCTGCTGGTGGAGAGTAACAATGAGGAAATGTTCAGCCTCTCAAACTACAAAAGTGTGTTCTCTAATAGAGCCCATAATATTGAGGATGTTACATTTTAGTGTTTGAATTCTAACAGTGACGATTAATATACATAAAGCCCAAGGTAACGGGGTGGCCCCTGCTTTTACATTTGTATCCTCTCTTAACTCGCTCCAGCTAGAATCAGTATATACTTGAAAAATATTGTCTTTCAATTATCTTATATGTTTCTTTGGACAAATGTTCCTATTTTATGCCCATTTGACACATTAACAACTTTTGGATTTCCTCTGAAAGAATTTATTGAACGCTTCAACTAGGGACTTTATTCTCTAGGCCTCATGTGGTTGTTTTAGGGAAATAATGAGAAGTTAACTTTTATCTCTCATCAAGGACTCCAGGCAACTTAAAGAAAACTGTTTCATAATATCTTAGAGCAATTCTTTCCTTTTTTTGACTGAGTACCTGCTATATGCCAGCCCTCCTCTCAGGGAGCTCACAGTTCAAGGATGGAGAGGGACAGGCGTGCTCAGTGCAGTGAAGGTCTGTGTACTGCATAGAAGCAATGGGGGAGAAGAGATGAGTTTAGAGTCCTCCAAATCCTACACAGACATTACCAGGTCAGAAGTTCTCAGAAGAGCGACAGGTATATGCTAAGATCGAGAGGTACAAAATGGTATTTGGGATGTTTGCACTTAGAAAGGAGTAACCTCCAAATAATTTGCTCTTATAAAGTATGAGGCTGGAAGTGATATGAGATAGGGCCAAACAGTCAGGCCAGGCCTCCCCCACCTGCCAAGGTTAGACTTCATCCTATAGGTGGTGTAACCTCTGAAGAGTGTAAATTTAAGATTTGCTTTTTATCAGATTGTTTATTCCGTTGGAATATCAATGCACAAAGTATAGCACCTCCTTTTTAATCTGATGGTCAGACCCAAGTCAAAGATTATATCTAGTCGTTGAGAATTTCATGTGGATTCAACACAAAAAGTCGCTTCGCATTCTTAGTGGATTTGGAAAGTCTATTAGCACTCTGGTCGTTGGATTTGGCCTGTGTGCTATAACGGGGTTCTTTTTATATAAAAATTTGGCAGAGTTGGATCTCTGTGCCTTCTTTTTCGGAGCTTCTGCACTGCCTCCTCTTCCTGTCCTAGCGGAGTTCCCTGTCCCCACAGCATTGCCCATCACACAGATGCCAGGAAAATTCCACAGGTGTCCTCATCAGAGCCAAAAGCTGAGCACTCGTTCATATTCAGTGCCTGAGGCATGAAATAAACCAATGCATTATTTCATGCATAATTTTTTACCTTTTAAAAGTAAGTCATATTGCTTTTCACAACACGTGAGGTGGTGACGCTACACAATCGAGACCTTCCCTCATGAAAGATGAATAAACGGAATCTCTCTGTTTCTCCCCACTTCCTTCTGTTTGGTCTTCAGCCACACTATGCGTGTCCTTCCACACTTGGCATGGTCTAGTGGACAAAGCATGAGATTGGGACTCTGATAGGCTTGCATTTTAATCTTGTCCCCTCCCACCTTCCCTTCACCCTCCGCATTATGTTGAAAGTCACTTAACTTTTCCTCTTTCTTTGCCTGGCAAAAGGAGCTAATAATACCTTCGTTCGAGGATTAAGTGAGAAAAATATGTATGAAATGCCTGAGACCAGTCCCCAATACAGAACAGGTCCTTTATAAATGTTAGCTTCTTTCCTTTCTTTTTCTATCTTTCCCTTGATACTAGTGAGTCATCGAAAAACTGGGAAGCACACAGCCTTCAGATTGCAACAGTGGTAAGTGGCCATTAGTTAATGCCGTTCTATGCTGTTCTGTGGGCTTTACTTAGGAAACAGGATCATTAAATAAGATACCTTTACTTAACTTACAGATTTGCTGTCCCGATTTTTCTGTAAAGAGTTCGAGTTCTTGCAGGTATGGAGTCTGATGGCCATTAACCAGCCACCCACCCTCTCTCCCCACTTGCTGTTCTGAGAGAGATCTAGCTCTGTCAATATTTGCTCACCACTGGACATGGTACAGACTCTGATGTGATCCCCAAAGCCAGGTGCTTCTGAGCTATGGGTGGGACTGCCTCATCTGCACAGATAAGCAGCTTGCGCCTGACTGGCCTGGCCCCAAATCAGGAGAGGGTGTCTTAGCCACTGGTGCTGAGTCTGACTCTCTTATTGGCAGATATTCTCTAACAGAACGCAGTGTCTTGCTCATCAGTCAAGGCATTACTCCCAAAGACTTAGTCCAAAGTTAACCTTTGACTTAAAGGGACAACAGGGACAGTCCCCATTGCACATAGTCTGTACCATTGCACTCCTTAATATCCTGGAAATGCCGAGATGTTGGCAAATGTGACTGAGCAAAGTTTGGCAGTGAATGTGACAATCAAAATAGAGTGTGACAAAAGATTGAGAAGCCAAACAAGAAAAAGACTCAAACGCTGAAGAGCCCTAGTGTTAGCATAGAGACACGTGGTAGGAAGCACATTGGTTTGCACAGCTTCAGTACTTCTGAATAGCACTAATATAAATGTCACCCAAGGGCGCCTGTGAGACAAAGCTGGTGGCTGATACAGGGAGATAACAATAGTGCTGAAACACTACCCTGCTTTATTCGTACTTGAAAGATTTTAAAAGTATATTCAAAGTAACGTTTACTTTAGTATTTAATAAGCTCAAAGCGTAGGAAAGAAAATTGTACCTTCATTGGAGTTTTACAAAGGGACTATCTTTTGGGAAATACACAAGTCAGGAGAAAAATTGTTTGGACAGACCATGTCTCAATCTGGGATTTAGAAAGCTTGAACATCCTCCACTCCAGGAAGCTTGTTTGTGCTGGACCTAACTTGTGGATACAGCTAACTGCTAATTATTAGTGGAAATTAACTTAGTAATTTCTACCTCCTGAGACGTTCAGAAGTCCTCTTCGAAGGCAGCATGTTTCCAAGCCGCCTACTCTGATGGCTGAGAGCAGAGTCTGCTGCTTTACACCTTCCTCTGTGCCCTTTGCTCTGTCTCCTGGAACAGCTGGTGCCTGTGCTCTCTGGCAGCCTTTCGATCATTCGATCAGAAGTCTCTTTGGTCTGCCATTATTTGTAACAAATGCCACCATCTCCAGAGCCTTTCCCATCCAGGATCCCCTGACCTGGTTGGAATGCACCCTGTTGCCTACAGCACCCCAGCCTTATGCCAAGAAGACGGGGGAGAGACAAAATGCCCTATATTACTTCTTGTTAGATTCCTAGGAAAGGGGAGTGAAGTTAAAGAACTTGATTAAATAAAAGTCATGGTCATCTAAAACTTCTATTATTTATGAAATGTCGATCTTCTATTGGGAATCAAAAATTAAAGTTATTATAACCTTCTTTAATGGGTCCTGGAGACACGTGGGCATGGTGGGGTGTGAAGGAGAGTTAGGATACTTCCCTCTCACTGGGAATTACACATCCCTGTTTTAGACATCTCTTTCTTTTCTTCCAAAGTAAGGAAGAAAGTCTGCAAAGTGCCTGAAAGTTGAGCTGGTTATAGTCAGTGCAACGCTTATTTGAATAGGATGGCCTAGATTGATCTGCTGTTCTGTTGCTTCAATATCCTGCTGAGCAAAGAACTGCAAGAGCCCATTCAGAAAGACACAAATATGTCACATAATTTTAGTAAACAGAAAGTGTTCGGTAAATGTTGAATAAACTGACAAGTATCTAAAGTTCCAAAGGGTCAACCACATCCTGTATTTGTAAAAGGCAGATGTTAAGCCTTTTAGAAATCATTTTACTTTACCTTATTTTTCATTACGAAACAATACCTGGAAATGGTTTCTCTGATTTTCAAACAGATGGTCTGATAAACAAAATGCATTAACATTTTATGAGTCAGCTGTGCTAGAAAGGTATATACATTGCTCCAGAAATGGCCAACATTTACTGAACACATTAAGTGAGAGCTTCCGAATTATGAGTTTATGTGATTTATCTCTTTAAATCCTTTCAAGAATCATAAAACGTAGAATTGTCATTCCCATTTTAAAGGGGAGAACACAGTGACTCAAAGACTTAAAAGAAACTTATGAGTAGGCAGAGAGCCTCTAGTAAGTTATTAACTAAGTGTAAGAGCCACCGTCACTAAGAGAGCTCTGGTATACAGCGGTTTATATAATAGCTTATGCTTAGAGAAGAAAGCAACAATACTCACAACCAGGTCTTGGCATTAGGTTCCCAGCACTCCAGGAATCTTTTAATTCCTTCAGCACATAGGTGCACTGTCACCACTTTCCAGCCTTGTGTGGGGCCTAAGTCTTTCAAAGTATAGCCATAAATAGTATTTTGTATGCTGAAGTCTTTACTAAGTGCCAGCCGAGAGGAGCAAAGATGTTGTTCCGTTGGACTCTCTCCTATCTGAGTTATAACAATATAGGAAGTCCACCAGTGCCTCCTTTAACTCAAAAGCCAAGTCGTATGAAATGTCTCAAATCAGGAGGGTGGGGGCTGGCCCTAGGATGCTCAAAGGGGACCCATGCTGGGGAACTCCTGGTCTAACATGGGGTCTCTTTCTCCATCCTTCTCTATCAACTGCCACGAGACAGACCCCTGGCTACAGCAATCCTGCCTCATGGTCTGGAGAGGTGATGTGGCCATTAGCTACTAGGGTAAAATTTGCATAATATTTTAAAAGCTCATTGTAAAATGATACCCTCTAAATGACAGTTCCTTGGAGCAAAGCCTGGTCTCAGTGTCCTATTCGTGGTCTGCACAACAGCAAACATTTTTTTTTTTCAAATTGTCAGAGCGGCACACCACCAACCTAACAAAGATGGAATTTTAACTTATTTGGCCTGCTATAAAGAAGTGGGTGGGTAGGATATCCAAGTCACCCAACTTAAAACTCTGGAGTCTCCCACAGCTCTTCCTTCTCCCCACTCATCTCCCAGCCTCCAAGAAGGAACAAAGCTGGATTTATCTCCGGCCCCGTGTGGGACACAGTAGGTACTTGACTGAAGTTTAGTTACTGAATGGACAAAGGAAAGTGGGAGGGAAAGGAGGGAAACTTAGAACTTTAGTATTCAAAATCTACCCTCATGTTAATGATGCGAGAAAACAGCTCTTTTAAGAGTTATTTGGCAATGAGTATTAAAAATCCAAAGAATGTGCACATCCTTTAACCCAGCCATTTCGTAGTTAGAAGTTAAGGATGTGTGAAAAGATTTTGCTGTTAATCAGGGTATTGTTCCTCGTTATAAAATATCGCAACCAACATAAATGTCCAAAACTGGGGAATCAGGTCAATGAATTACGGTACATCAGTACTCGCTCTTCCCCTGGCCTTTACCACTGTTAAACCAGTTGCTTGAGCTAGAAACTTAGAATCATTCAAAAATGTCCCTCCCTCTCCTTCAACCTGTCATTCTAAGTCCTGTCATGTTCCAAGTCATCTTATAGATGTATTAACTTAAGCAGGTAATAGACGGCATCAAGCCTAAAAGCCGTTGTATAGAGAAGAAGTGAATGTGTTTAGGGGTTTGCTCATCATGAATAGAGAGGAAATGCATTAGTAGCCAGGTCAGTGGGTGTTAACGACTCCACCAACATCATGGAAAGTGAACTTAATTTAACTGAGGGCCATAGAGAAACATGGACAAGGAAGAATTAGAAAACAATGATACAGCCAGCGTTGTACACGTATATACAGTACTACACCTTGCAGATGAATTAAGAGATTTTTCAAAGTTAATTTTGACTAAATGCAGTCAGTACCACCTTAAGATGCTGAGCATCAAGATCCTCACTCTTGCTCTCCACCCTCTGGACCGTTTCCACAGGGATGTGCCCACCAAAGCCCAGTTCCTCCCCCTGTGACCACACTGGAGAAGCCCAAGACCCTAGAACTCCCTTCTCAAACAAGATCTACACGGTCTCTAGGTAGTTACTTCTAAGGGTGGATCCTGGCTGTAGCAAGTGGTGAGGTTGGAACTTGGACTAGTGGGCTCAGGTGTCCACAGGTAAGCATGAGTGAGAACTCCGGTCCACTGTGTGGGCTGGAGCAAAAGATGGGAAGAGGATGCAAGCAGGGTTTCATTTGTCCTCTTGCTTCGGCCCCCACAAATGTTAGCAGCCATCCTGGATACAACGTTTACTGCTGAGTGTCGGGGCTGGACTAACCAACCCCTTTATTCCATTATATCTCATATCCAGCTGTTATTACCTCTACACTATTCCAAACCCCCATCATCTCTTATTTGGATTATTGCTGTACTCTCCTAACTAGTCTCCCATATTACTCTCTTGTCTTCTAATCTATTCACTTACACAGAACAGGCAGAGTAAGCTTTCTAAAATATAAATCAGATCATGTTACTTCCACAGACGGATAATGCAGCGCATACTCCTTGCCATGGCATAGAAACCCACCAGCTTCATCTGTCTCAGCCTCACAAAGTGTGAGCCTCATCAACCATCTTTCAGCTTCTAGTGCTTGCTCAGAATTTTTCCACCTCAGGGCCTTCACATACGCTGCTCCTTCTGCCTAGAATGTTCCTCCTCTGCTTTCACATGCCAGATTCTTCGTCCTTCAAGTCCACACTTTCTCTATTCCCTCAGATAGACCTGCAACCAACTTGTGTACCACTATTACTTTCTCTCTGCTAATCTGTTGTTTTCCTTACTGGCATTTCATCACAAATCAGGCTTCTGCATTTATTTTTCCCATTTATTGGATTAATCCTTGTTTCTCCGATCAAATTGTAAGCACCATGTTCAATAACGGATATACTAGAACTTAGCACTGCATAGTACATATGTGCAATTAACATATCTAAATAACGGGATATCATTTAGTCAATAAAAATAATGTTTTCTGTGGACACTACTGGCATAGAAAATTGCACAGGACATAATTTTAAATGAAAAAAGATTATATAGTCATATAATTTAATTTTTATTTTAAAAAATGTGAATATATACTACATGCATGTTGCACATATGTGTGTATGTTTAAAAAACCTACAAGGTGTTACAGTGGTCATCTGGGTTGGGAAATTGTGAGTGTAGTTTATTTTCTTAATTTTCCTTTTCTTTTAAAGTACTGTGTATTACCTTTGTAATAAGAACATATTTTAATTTATATAACTAAATGAATGCACTCATGTCTACCTGTACAGAAACTATCACAGTAAACTGGCATTTTACTAGGCAGCAGTCTAAATGTCCTGCAGTATGAGAATGTTGAGCCAGGGTATGGCATATCCCTTCAATAAAATGTGAGGCAGCCATGAAAAATCATTGTGAAGAATGTCGCAGCATGGAAAATGCTAATTATATAATATTAACTTAGGAATTAAAAGAAAATGGGATGAAATAATAAAAATAATTTCAAAATGATGTCATCGCTTTTCAGTGATAGAATTATGGTGATTTTTTGCCAAACTTCCTATAATATTACCTTCTACATTAAAAATTTTTGTTTTTAAATTAATCATGTGCTTGAACAACTTATGTATGATTTCATGTTTGTTAAATGTTGATTTTGGGGGGTGAGGTAAGAATATTTGTGTAATTTAGCCTGTCTCTATAAATTACTTCAAAATAAAATTTCAGTCCCAGTCCCTGGGATATGTAATGCATCACTAGTTCCACAAGGTGGCGATATCATAGTTATTAAGCAGCACTGGAGAATTTGCTGGGGTGCATTGCCTTAATCCTAACATTTTTGCATAATTTTATTTTGATCTCAGTTATATTTTGATCTTTGGTTTTCATTGACATTTACATTCTTTTTAAGTCCCAAGAATGTAATATGTTTTATGGTTTTTATTTATAAATTGTAAGTTAAATAATTCCCCTGACTGGTAGAATATGAAAGTCTCTGTCCGCATTTTCAGTTCCCCACTTCTTTTTTCCTAAATCTTTTCCATTGTTAAAAATAATAAACAATATCAAATTATGTTTCTTTTTTTATTTTTTATTCATTTGTATATTTTTTGGTCACGTTGGTTAACGAAATCCAGTAGTTTCAGGTGTACAATATAACAGGAAGGCATATATATATTGCATTGTGTGTTCCCCTCCCATAGTTAGATTTCTTTCTGTCACCACATATTTGACCCCTTTAACCCTATCTCCATTCCCTCCCTCTCCATCCTCTGGTGACCACTAGTCTATCTATTGTCTATGTCCATGAGTCTCTATTTGTTTGTCCTGTTCATTTGTTGCTTTTAGGTTTATATCCCACATATAAGTGATATCACATGGTTTTCAACTTTTTCTGTCTGGCTTATTTTGCTTAGCATGATTATCTCGAGGTCCATCCACGTTGTCGCAAATGGCAGTATTTTTGTCTCTTCTTATGGCTGAGTAATATTACATTGTATATATGTGCCACAGCTTCTTTAATCAATCATCTATGATAGGACACTTTGGTTGCTTCCATGTCCTGGCCACTGTGAATAATGCTGCTATGAACATCGGTGTGCAAATATCTTTTTGGATACGGGTTTTCAAGTCTTTGGGGTAAATACTCAGTAGAGGGATTGCTGGATCATATGGTAGACCAAGTCTTAGTTTTTTGAAGAACCTCCATACTGTTTTCCATAGTGCCTGCACCAATTTGCAGTCCCACCAGCAGTGTATGAGGGTTCCTTTTTCTCCGCATCCTCTCCAACATTTGTTATTACTTGTCCTGTTGGTAACAGCTATTCTAACAGGTTGTGGTTTTGATTTGCATTTCTCTAATAGCTAGTGATGTTGAGCATCTTTTCATATGTTTTTTGGCCATTCGTATGTCTTCTTGGGAGAAGTGTCTGTTCAGGTCCTCTGCCCATTTTTTGATTGGATTGTTTTCAACCTATATCTGTTGAAAACCTTTTATGCATAGATCATTGTGCTAGGTCTTTATATATATTACCTTATTTACTCCTGCAGATTAGATGTTCTTCTCATTTTACAGATGAGAAAACAGCGGCTAAAGGGATGACTGGCAATTTGCCCAAAGTCGCAGTTATTTTTTATGAGAGTCTGAATTCAAGCCCAATCTCAGTAAAGAAATTGTTAAATAGATAAACTGGAAAATGAGCAAATAAATAAATAAAATGACTATACATAAATGAGTGTGTGTGTGTGTATTCATCAATCTACTTTCTATCTAATTCAAGTGATATTAAAAAGAAAAGGGTATAGTAAATAAGATACGTGTTAAATATTTTCTATCTTCTGTTTTCTCTTAACATAATATATGAGAATTTCCCCCATGTTATTAAAAATTCCCTGAAAAGAGAACTAATAGATTTATAACATTATTCTACTTGAATGTACTATATTTTATTCAATCTTTCTCCTATTATTAACTGCAGTAATTTCTCCTCAAAATTAGGGAATTATTAATAATGCTAAAATGTTCATCTTTATATTGAAATCTTTGTATCTCTGTTCATTATTAAAGACACATTCCTAGGACTTAAATGACTTATTAGACCAAAAAAAAAAAAAAGAACTTTTAATAGGCTCTCTTTTAAGTTATAGTTTTAACCTGATTATTAAAATAACAAATTTTCATTTAAAAATAAGTAGCAAATATTTCCAGAAAAGAGAGAAAAACTATGCTACATCTCTCTAACCAGAATAACTAACTACTTTTATGATTTTTGTGAATTTCCTGCTAGATTTATGGATTTATATACCTATATTTATAATATTTATTCACATATATATACTCATGTTCACAGAGTTGATAAATATTTACACATGGAAACTTTTATATTCTGTTCTTCTCACTTAACATTATACATTCTCATTCACCTTTGATAGCCTTAAAGGCAAAATATGACAATCCCTTTTTGTTTTCATTTGCATTTCTTTATTAGTGAATTAAATATTTTGCATTAATTTATCAGCCATTTATATTTCGTCTTCTTTAAATTATCTATTCATGTCCTTTGCCAATTTTGCTATTTAGCTATCACTGCTTTTCTTACTGTTGGATGAAAGGTTTTTACATATTAGGGATATCAGCACTTTTTCTGTCATACTTATAGCAAATATATTCTGTATAATTTGTCTTTTAAATTTGTTAGTGATAGTCTATCAATAAGTGATTTAAATGTTTATGATAGACAAATTGATTATTTATTTTGTGTTATTTTCCCCTTTTTTCTCAAAATTCTTGCCTGAACACCCTAAATCAGTAAAATACATATATATTTTCTTCTACTTTTTTCAATTTCTTTTTTTTTAAATTAAAGTATAATTTATGTTCTATTTTTAATGGTTTTATCTATTTCGTTTTTTCATATTTATTAATAGCTGGAAATAATTTTGTTACATACTATATAGTAAGGCCCATATCAAATATTTAAGAAATTTTCACCAATTTATTTAGTAATTTGTCCCTTCCTTCATTGATTTGTGAAGATGTTTTATCATATGCAGTAAGACCCTTAATATTCCAAGAAGCATAGAAGCTAAGAGTTTGCACTTTGGTCAGTCACATGTGGGTTCAGATCCTGGCTCTGTTATTTTTTTGGATGGTAAGGAGATAGATGGATGGTAAGGAGAATTCCATTATAAAGTCCATGTGGGCATTTAGCATGTGGTGCATCACCTAGGAAACATGCAATACAGTATATATTAGCTACTATGTTTATGACTATGATATTGATAAAGTTATTCCACGCTTTAATAAATCCTGATGTTCTTGAATATAGAAAGCTTTAAATGAATTACTGGAAATTAAAAAAATAAAATGAAGCTACATTCACATCTCTATAATGGACATTAGCTTGGCTCACTTGCAGCTAAGTGATGTATGTCAACAGGGCACTCAATTCATATCATGCCTTGGAAGCTCTAGAAGGATAGAAAACCAGATTATGTCAAAGATTAGAGGAATTTGAAGGTAGAGTTTGTCTGTATTACTTTAAATTTTTGATAATAATTATGTGTATTGAGGAAAATCAATAAAGATGTTTATGGAAAAGGTGCATTTCCCAACACAGAGATTAATCATCATCCAAGATTTCATTGCAAATAGGAAAAACAGCAACGCTTAAATCTGCAAATGCAGAGGCCTTTTAGGAACCATTTCAAGATATATCTCTTGTTTCATTGATCTCTATGATTTCTTGTGCCAGTTTTAGGTATTGTAGTTTGAGATTGCACTTTCTTATCTGTAAGGGCAAATTCTCTACGTTAATCTTCATTTTGAAATTTTACTTAGCAACTCTTGCCCATTTTTCCTCCAGATGAAATTTAGATTCACTTTAGGCCTTTCCAATTACCTACCTGTCATCTCTCCTTGAGTTTCTGATAAGCATATGAAACTTATTCCCAATTCGAACTCACTTCTCCGTAAACGGCAACACTCACCTTCCATTCACTATGAATGAAAACCCTAAAATGATCCTTGATCACTCTTCTCATCCGTCAGCAGTTTGGACTTCATTTTTCCATAGAGATTCATGACCCAATCACTTTTCTCCTCCTCCTCTACTGCCACGCTTTATCACTTGCCCGAAAAATTGCAATAAGTTCCCAGCTCGTCTTGTCCCTCTACATATTACTCTCAGCACAGGAGTGAGACATCCTTTTAAAATCTAAGTCAGCTCTCATCAATCCTCTGCTCAAAACTCCAATGGCTTGCCTGCGGTCTCACTCAGAATAAAATTCAAAGTCCCTGCATGATTCACCCCACCCGCCCACCTATTACTGCTCTCAAATTCATTTCCTAATACTCTCCCTTCATTCACTCTGCTCCAGCCACAGGACCTCCCGGCCCCTTTGTAGAACCAGGCATATCTCAGGCCTTTGTACTTCCTTCCACATGTCTCATGCTTCAGGTCTCAGTACAAATGTTACCTTATTAGTGAGGCCTTGAACTACTTGTGTAAAGTGGTAACTTCGCCACCACAGTCCCTGTCTCCGTTAATATTCTTTATTTTTCTATGCAGCACTTATTATCCTTTGACATATAAAATCACTTATTAACCATTTGTTGTCTGTCAAAAAGATTTCTGCAATTTTAATGAGCATGTTAGATATATAAATTAATTTGGAAAGAAATTTTAAATAATCTTTCTTCCCATGCAGAACTTGGTATTATCTCAATTTTGTTTAAATCTTCTTTTGTGTCTCTTAATGTGTGCGTGCCTTAATTACAGTCCTTATTATGTGGGGCTAAATCATTTCTTACTAAAGTTTTTCACAGTAATTTTCTTTCTCTTTTAATTGAGATATATTACGCATGACATAAATTTACCATTTTAGTGTACAATTCATGGTTTTTAGCGTATTCAGAAACTGCAACCATGACTACAATCTAACCCCAAAACATTATTATCGTCCCCAAAAGAATCCTGGTGCTTTTTAACAGTCAACGCCTATTCTCCTCTCTTAGCACCTGGCAACCACTAACCTACTTTATTTCTGTATGGACTTGTCTATTCTGGATATTTCATGTAAATGGAATCATTAAATACATAGACTTTTTTGTCTTGCTTCTTTCACTTAGCATAAAATGTTTTCAAGTTTCAACTAAGTTGTAGTATGTACCAGGACTTCACTCCTTTTTGTGGCTGAATAATATTCCATTGCATAATATACCACATATTGTTTATCCATTCATTAGTTTATGGATGGTTGTTTGCACCTTTTAGCTATTATGAAGGATGAGACTATGAATATTTGTATACAAGTTTTTGTATGAACATATGTTTTCAATTATCTTTGGGATATACCTAGGAGTGGAATTGCTAGGCCACGTGGTAACTGTGCTTAACTTTCTGAGGAACTGCGAAATTGTTTTACACTGCAGCTGCACCATTTTACATTCCCAGCAGCTATGTCTGAGGGTTCCGATTTCTCCATATCCTCACCAATATGTGTTATTTTCTGTATTTTTTATTATAGCCAACCTAGTGGATGTGGTGGTATCTCATTTTGGTTTTGTTTTGCAGTTTTCTAACGACGAATGATTTTAAGCACATTTCCATATTTTTATTAGCCATTTATATATCTTCTTAAGAGTAATATCTGTTCATGTCATTTGCCCATTTTTAAATTGGGTTGTTTGTCTTTGTTGTTGAGTGTAATAGTTCTTCATATATTTTGGATACTAAACCTTTCTCAGATATGTGATTTGAACCATTAAGATTCAGCTCTATTTTTTCTTCTGAGAGTTTTATAGTTTTAGCTCATACATTTAGGTCTTTGATCTATTTTTAGTTAATTTTGTGCATGGTAAGAGGTAGGTGTTCAACTTTCTTCTTTTGCCTGTGAATGTCCAGTTGTCTCATCACCTTTTGTTGAAAGACTATTCTTTCCCTCATTAAGCAGTCCGATCACTCTTTTCAAGGTCAAACTCAATTGATTATGGATATATGGGTTTATTTCTGGACTTGCAAGTCTGTTTCATTGGCCTGTGTATCTTAGCTGAGATTTTGATAAATACAGGAGTGAAATGAGTACATTTTGTTCTCTAACAAGTATCTAGAGTATAGTTGAACACTGAGCTATGCTTCTTACCTATCACCTGGCCTGGGTAGAAGGTTGACCTCCTCCTCTGACACAGGGAAGGTAAGAAGAACATGCACCCAAAAAGAGCGTGGAACTCTGATCAGTTCCAAAAGTTTCTTTTGGGACAAGTTGCCAAATAAGGCCCAAATTCAAGTCCATATAGTATGCTTTAAGAATTTGAAGCCCCATCTCAGCACCCTCAAATTTACCTGGTAAATATGTATTGAGCCCTTACTCTATATTGTATACAGTAAAGCAGCTTTGACTTTTATTTCTGGCATATTTCTGACACAAACTACTTGCAAAGTTACCAAAAACAGTAAGTCGATTAGATGAAAATTATCATTTTTTTTATGGGTCAAAAACAGTTGAATGGTGGCCCCAGTTTGAGAACAGTGGATTTATAGCCCTTCTCTTTATCAATAATTAGCTAGTAGGACAAGTATTTGTTAGGCCACTCCCAGTTAAGATAATAAAACCTTACCATTTGTGTGTAAAAGAAATGCTTGTCTTTCTGTTCCACTTTGTTGGAAGGTAAGTGAGAAATGTCTATAGGATTACATAAAACTTACCCCAAATAATATCAGATTATTAACAAGCAATGTGTAAAAAAAGGGGCAGAGACAATGATTTTCTGGGCCTGGAAGCTTTGTCCATCTGTCTTTAGGGTCCAAAACTTTGTTGCAATGTATATGGTCTGCCAGAACAACCAAAGATTGACCCCTCTCTTTCTCTCTTCTGGTGCCAGAGATCCTATAGCAGCACAATATCGCTTGTGTCTGGTAATGTTTAATCTTGATGACAGCTGGAACAAGAATCATAACTCTGAACCTTGGAACAAAGATGGTTTTCTGCTCAGCACAAGTTCTATCACTGTGCATCGCAGTGAACTCAGAAAAATAGCGCAGACTTTTAAATGAAATTATTCTTTTTAAGTTGCTTAAAATTGAGGCTTCCATTTGACGTTATGAAAATCAAGAACTCTGTTCATCAAAAGACACCATTAAAAGAAAGAAAACGCAAGCCACAGACTGGAAAAATGGTATTTGCAAAACCTATTTGATAAAGGACTCATCCAAAATTCATGAAAAGCTTCTGCAAATCTTTAAGAATGTCAAAGACAGACAATGCAGGTTGGTAAAAGATTCGAATAGGCACTTCACAAAAGAGAGTGGTGAGATGCCCAACGAGCATATAAAATGATCTGTTAAGGGTGGAAAATTTTCAAGTGAGCCAACTAGCTAAGTCAGCTATAGGAAAGAAATATCTTTAGATATCAGAAGTTGTCCTACTTGCTTGTGTGTGGTTTAGGAAGTGTATTGTATAAAATATGTAGATGGCCAATGTCTGCTTCTGTAATCCATTTACTTGTTAATTAAGGGTGTTGTTCTGGGCAAAGATATGCTAAAAGCCAACTTCCACTTCTGTAATCTGCTGGCTTGTTCAGGGGACCACCAGGATATGGTCTTGAGCTTTATCAGCTGCCTGCTCTGAAAGCTGGGGGCTGATCTCCTCTAGCCCTGCATGGTAAAGAGTCAGTCGCCGGCCGGCTAATAAAGGCTCATAATTAATCTCAATTGGCTCCGTGGGTCTCAGAATCGTTCTCGCCATAAGAGATCTTAATATCTTTAGTCGTCAGGGGCATGTATATTAAAATCATAATGAAATACTACTACCCAACCACCAGAATGGCTAAAATACAAGGTGTTGGCTAGATTGTAGAGCAACTGGAGCTCTCATACACTGCTCATGGGAAAATAAATCAGAACAAGCACACTAGAAACTCGTTTGGCTGTATTGTTAAAGCTAAAAATAAATATATGTCCTAAGATCCAGCAAGTCCACTCCTGAGTATGTACTCAACAGAAATGCATGCATACGTGAACCGAAAGATATGTCCAGTGATGTTCATGGAAGGCTTGTTTGTTAAGAGCTGAAAAACTGGAAACATAATAAACTGTGGTATATTCATACAATGGCATACTACACAGAACTGGAAAAAAAGTGAATTATAGCTAACTCAAAATGACATGAATAAAATCACAGATATAATGTTGAACAAATGAGTACACACAGTGTAATTCCATTTAAATCAAGTTTAAGAAAAGGCACAACTAATCTATAGTAAAAGAGATGAGAGTAGTGGATACGCTAGGGAGTGCTTTGGCTGAGAAGGGGGAGTGAGGGAGTCTTGGGTGCTGGGAATAATCTATATGTCAATCTGAATGATGTCACATGGGTACATACATGTGTAAAAATTCATTAGCCATGTATGCTTAAGATTTGTGCATTTCATTGTACTCGTTATAATTAAAATTTTTAAGGTATATTTTTAAATTAAGTTTGTCAGACACTATCATCTATTCTGTGAAGTCAGGCAACTGCCCTTTCTCATCTCCAGCAGACAACTCGAGGGGTATTCTCTGACAAGGATATTAAAAAATAAAATTCAACCAAGAAAATTAGAAGATCTAATTGGCTTTATTAAACAATTCATTAATCGAGCAGCACCCCATCTTAGCAACTAGAAAGGCACCCTTAGGAGTTGTATGAAAGGGAAGGTTTTTAGAGGAAGAAGAGTGAGGCAAGGAAGTTATTAACAAATGAAAAGAAAGGATTATTTGGGGCCGGGACATCTTTGGGGCAGGTAAGAGAACAGGAAGGGTTTTTGTTATGCAGATAACTTCTTTCTATTGAGGGGAATGGAGACTAAACACTTTAATTACATTTGACTTTTTAAATAGTACTTTAAATTTTAAAAATAAGAGGAAAGCTAAATGTAATGTGGTCTTCTGGATGGAATCCTAGGATAGAAAAGAACGTTAGGGGAAATAAATGAAATCTGAATAAACTATGGAGTTTAGTTAATAACTACGTGTAATGTGGGTTCATTAATTTTGACAAATGTACTCTAGTGATGAAAGATGTTAACAATAGAGGAAACTAGATGTGGGGTGTGTGGGACCTTTCTGTATTATCTTTGCAAACTTTTCTGTAAACCTAAAACTATTCTCAAATTTAAAAGTTTATTTAAATAAAAAAATTGGAGGAAAGAACTTTTATCTCAGTCTTAGACAAATCACACTTTGGCATATGCCTAGCATTCAGGCCACATGACTAACCAAGCATCTACCTTTATCAGTTATCAGTCTAATCATGGATTCTAACCATGAAAGTTGAAACTGTTAAGGCAAAATATGTAAAATCATAAAACATTAATTAGACAGGAATTAATTAGACAGGAAAGTTTAGAAAAAGTGTTGTGGAAAATACGAATTGTAATTTCTTGAGCAAGGAACTGATGTAGTGAAAGAAACAATTTAGGGATTTATTCTATAAGTGGTTTGCAAAATGGATTGAAGTTGGGGAGACATTGAAGCAGAGGGGTCAGCAAAAAGGCAATAATGGGCATGTGAATGAAAGTCTCAATTCTAAAACCCTAAAATTAAACTTATGGCAAAGGTATCAAGCAATGTTATCCTTAGTGTCACATACAACCTGTTTTAGGCACCTGGGGACAAGCAAAGCCTATGGTGAAGATGGGTGTATCAGGTGATCTTACCCCGCTCCATTAGGTATTTGAATAAAGAACTACTTTATATACCCTTGTTCCAAGTCCAGACTCTCCTGGCATCTTCTCAGGACTCTGTCTTGTTACCTTTTCATGCCCTGCAGTGGCCCCATGTTCGTTTGACAGTCAAACTTGAGAAAATGCTTCTTTGTGACTTTTAACCCATCTTAATGTTTTTTTTTTTAACTTTTTATTTGGAAATGATTTCAAACTTACAAAAAAGCTGTAAGAATAAGAATACTACACGGAAAAACTTAGACTCTTGTTACACTTATTATTAAACATTTCTCTGTGTGTGTGTATACACATATATATGATCTGTGTGTATATGGGTATGAATATATATGAATGTATGTACATCTAATATTTTTGAACTATCTGAGAACAAGTTGCACAGAGCATGGCCCTTTAATCCTAACAACTTCAATGTGTACCTCCTAAGACTTAGAATAGCATTTTACAAACCACAGTATAGTTGTCAGCTTTGAGACATTTACTCCATCTCTTTCTTGAATTGAAGAGAACTATGGAAATATCCATTATCCTGGTCTGACCTGTTCCACTGCTGAGTCACAAGGATGAAAAATCTAGTTTCATTTGAACTTCAGGTTTGGGTCTTTGAGAGTACCATAGAATCAGATTTTTCATATTAATTTTGAATTTGATTCATTAAGTGTTTGTTTGACTTGGTTGTTAAGCTACTCTAAAAACGCTTTTGTCAAAGAATAATACTGACACCAATAATGGCAAACACTAATCCAGAATTCATAATTATGTGTCAGGCACTGTTCTAAGCATTTTATATTTATTAATGTATTTAATTCTCCCAAGCACCTTAAAGGAACATACCATGATTATCTTCATTTTATACATGGGGAAATGCAGGCACAGAAGTTAAATAACTTGCCCACAACGACTAAAGGGATTTGAACCCAGACACTTAGTTATCTTTCTTGTCTGTTAATCTGTGTGTATGTTTAGCCTTCTTATATTTCACAGTGTCTTCTCTAAAGATGATCCCATGCTATTTTTTGTTATTGATTGCTTCTCATTATGTCGTATTCCCCTAGGAGTGAAGCATTCATTTTCTCGATGTGTTTATTTTTCAGTTGAAGAAAAGGTGACTGGTCCCATGAGCCCGGAAGAATGAACTCAGAGGAGGCTGTTTATACAAGGCTCTCCCACTCACCAGCTGTTGAGCCTGTGGATGAAGAGCAGGATCTTATTACTTCAATGAAAGCGTGCGACCATGTTCCCAAACCACCAACAGCCAAGTGGATTTGGTACAGTGGGGCTGCCTAATAAATAATTAATCAGAGGCACTTGATACAAATCTGTCCTGCAGCAGTGTCTTCAAACTTAGTGTTGCCTTCTTATCCAGCCTCATGTATGTTAAAGTGATCCCTGCTGCTTCTCAGGACTGGCCTGAAGGCTGGAATCACAATGGAATTCTCTTCATTCAGGCTGGGTCTGTCCTGTCTGACTGCTATTTATAGAGCTAATGTGGGTTAATAACTATTTATTGAGTTCCTGTTCCATGCCAGTCATTAGGCTGGGTGCCTTACAAACACTAATCCTCACAAAAATTCTGTGAAGTTGTGCCTATTATCTCCTTTGGCCCTGGCACAAAGGGAGGCTCAGAGAGGTTGTGCACAATGTGTAAGATCACACAGCTGGCAGAGTCAGGGCTCAAATCTAGGTATAAATCCAAAGTCCCTCCACTTTAACACGCTGCTTTGTCTATCACTGCTCCAGAGATAATTAGCCCATCATATCATCACTGGTCTTTCTTTCATAATTAGAGGTGGGGAGGCGGTATTTGGGAAGTGTCTGAGAGGGAAGATCAACGAGGCTTTAGAAGCATTGAAGAATCACAGAATTATTTTCTAAGAAAAATAACACAATGTTCCTTTAGATCAGAGACTGATTAACTGTGGCCTGTGAGTCAAATCCAGCCCCCAAACTATTTTTGTAAATAAAGTTTTATGGAACCCAATCTTTTATGTATTGTCTATATATGGCTGCTTTCTCTCTACAATAGCAGAGTTGTAGTTGTGACAGAGACCATATGGCCTTCAAAGCCTAAATTATTGACTCTCTGGGCCTTTCCAGAAAAAGTTTGCTGCCCCCTGTTTGGGATGACATAGGAAGAAAGCCAATAGTTTTTCAATAAGGCCAAATTATTATTTGTTTCCATTTGACTGGAAAACTACTAAAAGATTTGTAAGGCTGAGATAATCACTGTCTTCTTTCTAATGGGGGCTGTGATGGTGGAGTGGGGTTGGGAGTAGGGGCCTGTAGGTATCTAACCGGGGAAGGTTAAGGGACAGGTTGTAGCAGAGAGAGAGTTCTGGGCCTCTGTGTCGCCAGCCAACGCCTCATCCCAGGCTCATCCCCACTCATTCCTTCCTTTTCCTCCTGCCAAATCAAGTTTCCTAAAATAACTCTTAGCTCATAAACTTGTAAGTGGCTTCCCTCTTACCATATGCTAGAATCCCAGCACCAGCCTGGCATTTAGAGACCTCTACTAATCTGACCCCTACTAATCTCTCTCTCTACCTCCTCTGTTTTGTTTAACCATGAGAAAGTCATGCCAATTTACTTGTCTTTGATTCCCTTTTATGTAAGCAGAGAAGTAACCATAATATTTGTAGGTGGTGGATTTGATAACAGAAAACTAGGCTGAGCTTTTACTTATGATGCCACTTTGCCTTACAGACAAAACTTCATCAGTGTATTAGTTACTTTTCTACAGTAGACATTATCCAATTGTATTTAGAAAAAAAGTTTCTAAGGTTTTGTTTCATTTTTAAATTGTAATATCATAAGCTTTCTCTCACATTGCTATGTATTTTTCATAAAGATAATTTTTCATGGCTGCCGAATATTTCTTTTATATCAGTGGTCCCCAAATTTTTTGACACCAGGGACTGGTGCTCCTATGAGAATCTAGTGCCTGATGATCTGAAGTGGAGCTGAGGCGGTGATGCTAGCGCTGGGGAGCGGCTGCAAATACAGATGAAGCTTCGCTCACTTGCCCACTGCTCACCTCCTGCCGTGCAGCCTGGTTCCTACCAGTCTGTGGCCCGGATACTGGGGACCCCTGTTTTATATGTTCCAAAGTTTTCCTAATGCTTCCCTGGTATTTGGGCATTGAAGGGTGCTATTTCCATTTGTTTTTGTTTTTGTTTTTGTTTTTTCATCAATATCCATTCCCTGGAGTTCTCATTGTTTCCCACCTTCGCTCAGGCTGCTAGGGGGTCCTGTCTTCCTTTCCTGTCTGCTTGCCTTAAGTCCTGCCCTTTCAGTGTAAGTCCTGTCACCTTCCCTCTTCAAACTCCTATTGCTAAGAAAAAGTTCAGATTGACCCTGAAAACGTGGGATGGATCTCAAGAGACTTCTTTTCCTAGGAACTGCTGACATAGTACCCTCTGAACCTAACAACAATAGCATTGCAGCACCAAAGCGCTCAGAGACACTATTGTTTCCTGGTGCTGTACTCAGGAGAATGATTTCTTTTAGAAAATAATAATAGATAGCTAACATATGTTGCATACTTTCTATATGTCAGGCATTATTCTAAGCACTTTACATACATTCTCATTTATCTTCATGACAACCCTTTCAAGTGGGTACTGTTAATACTTTCATTGTACAAATAAGAAAATTGAGGTACAGAGAGGTTAAGGCAACATAACTGGTAAGTGATAGACTTGGTATTTGAATTCGGTCTGCAATCAGAGATTGGGTGCTTAGCCAATGAAATAGCAGTGCAGTCAATTTACTATGGCCCTTTAACTCCCTAGTCTCAATCACCCAGTCTCAATCCGGCAGGATGTGATGGAAACACTTGTGTCTTCCAGACCTCACTCATCTCAGTGTCCCCATTGCCCAGCATAAACAGGTCATCACACATGGAGAAAGTATCATGACATGGTAACATCACAATGGCTACAGTTTAGTTAACTGCCCCTCTCATGCCCTCTCCCAGGAAGGAGTGGGTCTCTTGCAATGGATCATGTAAGAGAGAGTGAGGTTGGGGGGAAGAGATTGAGAGCACATTCCAGAAGTGAGTACAATTGCAAAGCTGAGTCAGAAAGAGAATGAATAGTTATTGGCCTCTGGTTTGAAGAATGATAGAACTTTGGTGTTCAGAAAGGTGTTAAAAATTATTGTTGCCAGCTACCCAGTACCTGATTCCCCTAGGGCAGCTCTGCTAAGCAAATGCCAGCCTCTGCTTGGATACCACCATTGATGGGGACCTCACTACCAAACAAAGCCCATTCCAGTTCTGTATGGCTCTGTTAGAAAGTTGGACTTTTGTTGAAGAGAAATCTATTTTCCTGTAGCTTCCATCAATTAGGTCTAAATCTACTTGTGGGAAGCTAGCAAACAAGTCAGCTCCCTCTTCCACACCAGAGCCCTAGAGAGATGTGAAGTAAATGATAATGTCCTCCCTGAGATTTTCCCTCTCCAGGCTAAATCTTCACAGGTGCTTTAACTGTGTCTTTTCTCACACGGTTTCCAGGCCCTTTGTCAGGTTTGTGTGCACTGACTGCTTCCCATTTTGCCGAGAACTCTCCAAGTGTGGAGATAGACCACCCCATATGCGCCAACTCACAGCAGAACAGAACCATCTTTTCCTTGCTTTGAGAACTTAAATGTCTATAACGAGTTCCTAAGATCGTAAATTAGTACTCTGAGTTCTAAAAGATTCCAGGGCTTCGGGGTGAGTTTATTTTTAGTCAGAAGGGGGCAGGAAAAAAAAAAAGAATTAGCTAGGTTTCTGTGGTTGGGAAGAGATGATAACAGCTAATAGTTTTTGAATGCTTATTACATGCCAGATACTGTGCTAAACATTTAACATGAATTATCTCATTTGATCTACTCAGCACTCCTTGTAGGTGGTACTGTTATGATGCCTATTACATAGCTGAAGAAACTGAGGCTTAGAGAAGCTCAGGTTTTTCCTGGGGGTAGGTGGTGCATGCTAAGACTCAGGCCAGATACTAACAGGGAACAACAGGAGAAGATTTGGGGCTTCAACAGAGAGCAGCATCCGAGCAGTGATTGTGCTTCAAAAAAGCCAAGTATAACAGTGAAAGGGGAAGTTAGGGGTGAGAATAAGGCTTCTATGGCCCTAAAGACTGAGAGGGAGAAAGCCATACAACGGTGGCACAGAAGGATATGATATATAGGGAAATAATGATAGTAATAGCCATCATTTGTTAAATGCTTCCTAAACCAGGCGTTTTGCATATGTAATCTCCTCTAATCCTCACAACAACCCTAACTGGGAATTACTATTATGATCGCTATGTTATACATGAGGAAATTGAGGCTTATCGAGGGTAAATACTCACTGAAGGCTACACAGCTGATGAGCAGCAGTGTCAGGGTTTAAATTCAGACATTGACTCCAGGCCCATGGCCCTATACCAACTCCCAGAGGGGAAGACTGCTGGCAACACTTAAGGGAAGGAATTTCTCTCCCCAGAAATGGGGGATCCCAGAATTCACGAGGGAACTCAGGGCTGCAGGCAATGCTTGGTAAGAGGACAGGGAACCTTGTTCTGGAAGAGACAATTTTGCCAGATACTTTATATCAACAGTGCCAACCTTGAGGTTATCCTAACTTATTCCAGAATCAAAAACCTAAGAGGTGAAATGTCATCTGTTTTTATTCTTCCCTAATTTCTTTTATTCCTTTTCGAAAAATGTAAAGTGTGCTTTCTCCTAGTTCAATGGTTCTTAAGCTTTAGTATGTGTTAGAATAACCTGGAGACTTATTACAACACATTACTAGACCCCATTCCCAGAGTTTCTGATTTAGTAGATCTGGGGATGAAGTCTGAGAATGTGCACTTCTAACAAGTTACCAGGTGCTGCTGATGCAGTTGGTCTTGGGATTACATTTGAGAACAGCAGCTTTACTTTATTAGAAAAGCTACTTTTGAAAATTTCTAAACTGACTTGGCTGTGAAAAGGCAAAGGACTTGCCCATAAGCCAGAAGCAACAGGAGTGGGTTGGGGGTACAGACATAGTGAGTCACTCCAGCTAGGTGAGTGACTGTGGCAGGAGAGCCTGTATGGGCTGGGGGAGAGAGGTCACAGCCAGAAGAGACTAGCTGTTCTCGGGTGGGAACGCGAGGGAGCAGAAGGCCCCACTGAGCTGGACAGGGGAGCCAGACTGGCCACAGAGACAGAGATCTGCAGAGGGCAGAAGTCAAATGGGGTAGAGCTCTCTCAAAAGCTGCAGGCTCCTGGCTGGTCTGCCGGGAAAGAACAGGGGAGGGAGGAGGCAAGCAGCCAGGAGTGAGCTCCTGGGATTGTGGCCTGTGACAGAATCTGGTGATCATATTTCAGCTGCGACTCACTGTCTTCTAAGCTTCTTTCTGCCGCTTCCTGTGGTTATGCCCATCAGTCATAAAGTGCCCAGGAGTTGCCCTCTGACGATAGTGAGATGATGTCCTTGCAGCAGGAGAACTGAAGACAGCACTAAATGCTGTTTCTTCTCCTTGGTCGTGGGTCCCACAGTGGCAGGCAGGACCAAAACTGGGGAGCTCACAGTCAGTTGGTTTGACCTCTGATGTTCTCCAATTCCTAGGCTCATTTCTCCCTCATGGGAAACTGACTCAGCTGCAGTGTGTGCGCAGGGCAGAGAATGGCCTTCATGGCTGCAGCAGTGGGCTGGTGGCTGGGTGCCTTGCTGCTGTTACTGCTCAGGGAATTGGGACAGCTTAGATAGGAGGCCCCTTTCCCTTGGTACCAAGAAAGGGAGCATCTATCTGCAGGACTGCATGCCATTACCATTTTCAGCTCCGGGAGCAAAATTGTGCTCATACACCCTCCCTGGACCCTGGCCTTCAAGCACTACCCACCCAGCCTGAGCCAAGTTTCTGGTTTCCCTTTTGTGATTTTCGCCCCATCTCTCGTGTCTGTCTAGTTAAAAAAGGATTTGTTGAGTGCATACTAGACGGCAGGCCCTCAAGGAAATCACAGTGTAGTCAGGGAGACCCATGTATAGAGGTAATTACAGCTTTGTAGGGTAAATGCTGTTTCTTAAACATAAAGCTCATGCCCTCTTAGGGCCTTTGTATTTGTCCTTCCTTCTGTCTAGAATGTCCTTCCTCAGATCTTTGTATGCTTATTCTCTATCTTCACTCAGGTCACTTCTGAGAGAGGCCTTCCCTGACCTTCCTGTGGAGAATGAATCCTGACAATTCTGAGTCCATTCACCATGCAATTTTTCTTTATAGCTCGTGTGTGTGTGTGTGTGTGTGTGTGTGTGTGTGTGTGTGTGTGTGTGTATTTAATTAATTAATTTTTCGGTCAGCATCCCATACTATATTGTAAGCTCTGCAAGAGAGCTGGGCCTTGTCACTGTTGAATTCTCAATTTGTAGAACAGTATCTAATAGGTACTCAATATATAGTTTCCTTATCTTCATTCATATTAAGCGATTGTCCAGTTGAACTTTTCCGAGTCTCTCCAGAGTCATCGAAATGGAGGATGAGAACTGTCTACTTAAAAACATTTTCAAGCCTACCTTCCCAAGGTTTCTACAGTCTGCAGTCCCCTCATTCCAGACTGAGCAGGTTCTAGCTCCCTACCAAAACTACAATGTACTAAGTATTAACTATGTACTGGGCCCTTCAAATACGTTATTTAATCCTTACACTGGTCTGCGACGTCGGCATTATTTCTCTTATTTTATCTAAGATGAAAAAGGCTCAGGAAGAGTGGCTTGCTCAAAATCACAAATAGCAAGGTGCTCAGGGGAACTCTCTGGGAAAGGTCTACCCACATTTCCGCCCACATTCCTCCAGGACTGCCATATTACATCCCCTTTCTTTCTCACTGGACAGCTGGGCCTCGGGTAACCTGGCTGCTCCTCCATCGCCAATGTGGCTTCAGATGAGTGCAGGACGGACGGAGAGGAGGCTGATCTATCCCCAGGGCCAGAGCTTTCCTTCCTGTGCCTTCCCCATGGGCCCGGCCGCTGGATGCCCAGTGGTCCATTCTAAGGCCTGCAGCGATCGCGCGCGCTGGAGGAAGGAGGCTGGGGGAAGAAAGGAGAGAGGCTCCTTTCCAAGGACTTGCGGAGCCAAGGGGCGCGCACTCCTTACCCCCTGCTACAGCCTCTGGGAACCCCACACCCGCGCCGCGTCCCGTTCGGCGGCAGCGCGCATGCGCGAGGCACTCCTCGCTCCCTCCCTGCTGCGGGCCGTCCTTTCACCCTGGCAACCGTGGCGCGACGACGGCGCGCGCGCTGGCTGGGCGCGGACCGGGCGGGGCCGGAGGCGCGGGTGCAGACCGAGCTGAGGCGACCGCGGCTAGCGGTCTCGGAGTGTCCGGCTTCTCTCCGCCTCAGCACACGGTTCTTCGACGCGGCTTCGGGCCCAGCGGACTTAGCCCCTGGCCATGGACTCCCAGAAAGTAAGCGGGGAGGAGGGCGCGGGCCCGTCGAGCCCCGGCGGTGGGTGGGCGGGGCCCCTCGGCCGGGTGGGCGGTGGGTCGCGGGCTCGCGGAGCAGGCGGGGCCCGCCGCCCGGGTCGCCGCGGCCGCGGAGGGCGAGGCCGCTGGGTCCTTCTCCCCGGAGGGAGAGAAGTGGCGCCCTTCGGGCTGCAGGAACCGCGCCCGGTGACCCAGGCTGGCCTCTGCCCTGCACTTGGTCCTGGGCCCGGGCTCTTGGGGGAACGAGTGAGGCGTCCCTGTTTCTTAATCATTTTCTGCAGCGCACTAGCCCCCCTTTGATTCTCGCAGCCTCTCAGCATGCTAGAGAGGAGTTTGTTCCTTCTCAGCAGATGAGGAAACCAGTGCACATGGGTCTACCTGCTGGCGCCGAAGCTGATGCTCTTTCCTTGGCCCTGTCTTCTCCTAGGACTCTTGGTATAATACATGCTTTCTTAGGTCGGGAACCAAATCTCCTTAGTACCCCGACCTTCCTCCCCACCCCGCTCCACCCGTGACTTGTTCTTAAGAAGGTCTTAGTATTTAGTGCTGGTTGAATTGAGAGAGACGACTTAGACTTGTCAGGGCAGCGGGCCCACCCCTCTGCCTAGTGTGTGTGGCTAGTCACAGTTACCTTAGTGGTAAGTTGTGGCATGTTTTATACTTTCCGAACAAGTTAAGGAAAGGATATACAGAACTAGCCTTTTCAATTAAAAAATAATAATAAAACGATTTAGAGAACATAGCCTATGTTTTGAATACAATTAGAAGCGAGTTATTAATATTCAGCGATAATCCCTATGAAGAAATCAACCACCCTATTCTGTTAGATTATAGTAATTGAAATATAGTACAGTAAGGAAACACAAGTGTTATTAATAATGTAGTAGGGAAAATCAAGGGCATATCCAAGAGGCCATTATTTTCTATTATTAGATAGAAAGCACTGGAAAGACTTACTAGAACAATGTTTTATATAATTTTGCCTGGATTCACCTTGAGCACTGTGGGCATGAGAGAATAGTGGAGCAATGCCGTAATTATTATAGTATTTAATGAAATGCGTTTGATTTCAGTGTTTTCATGCATCTTGAAACTCATTCGGGTATACTCAATTTTTATTTCTGTGACTACTAGTAAGACATTAAAAAACTACATTTTGTGTATTTTGAATATACATTTAAAACATCTTTGCCTAAATTTGTAAAACTTCACAGCTTATTTAACTTTTTTGGAAGAAGTCATATGATACCTGAACGGATATTGCTTCAGGGCAGATAGAAGGGCAAAGACTTGGAGTCCAGAGATTTGGGCTCCATTCTGCTATTTACTGGTTCAGTGATATGGAGCAAATCACTTAACTGTAATTAATTTATTTCCTCATCTATGCAGTGGGAGTAAATATTTCTTAAAGTTATAGTAAAAATCATGTAAATGTGAAAATGGCATTTTTAAAGTTTACAAAGAATAAGTACTAAAATACTGTATCTGCTGTAAAATATAATTTTTAAAAGTATTTTAATATGGATCGTACATGATCTTTTACTTTAAAGAGAACTTATGGAGGTTGTGACTCCTGTAAGGTCCTATCACTAGCCATAAAGCTAAGATGTGAACTTACTTGGTCTTGTTCCAAGTGATGTATTTTAGTAGTGATAGGTACCATGTGCAGTTTCCCCAGAGGTAACAAAGAAATAGCTATTCTTTCTTAACTGGTATTAATGTAGCTTATTTGTGATAACTTTGAGAATCAACTTCTCAGTATTAGAAAATGTTAAATTTCATCGATGGTATCAAATAATATTTCTAATTTAAAAACCTTTTGTTTTATGGCTTAAAATGAGTATCTGGTGTTTATGTTTATAAACATGAATTATAATCATGAATTACTGCAGAACCAATTATATATCTCAACTAATAATGAACTAAACTGGATATTTATTTCTTTTAAATAAGACTACCTCTGGCATGAGTTTTCTTTCCTATTATAGAATGTTACAATGAAAATAGTAGCAGGGATGGTACCTTAGTGTAAGGAAAATGGTTAGATATTGTAAGTGGCAAAGGGTAAAGATGCCTTGAATATACACCTGCGTGTAAGGCATTGGGATTTGAGCTTTAAACTATTAAGGGAGATGGCTTTGGAGCCAGGTCTTCAGTCCTATTTATGAGCTCAGTTAGCTTGGGTAATTTGCTATGTGTCTCTGTTTCGTTATCTATAAAATAGAGATAATATTGTGCTTGCCCCAAAGGGTTATTTTGAAGATCATGTTTATTTTTAGAAATCACTCAGTGCCTAGCATACATGAGTATTACCTGTTAGCTATTATTTTTAATTTCATAATCTCAACTTTAAAATAACTTTTTTGTTGGTAATTTGAATAACTTTTTCTAATCTAGTCTGTTTTATACCTTCTTCCTTAAGTTTTAAAGTATATTTTCTGTTTTTATATCTGTAATAAGTGATTTCAAATGGTGATGCCAAAGAAGAGTTGTTAAATCCTAATTGAAAGAGGATTGGAAGTTCTGACTCATGCAATCTGACAATAGAGGTTAAGTAAACTGGACAGTCTTACAGAAGCGTGATGGTGGCTAGGCAGCAAATGGGTTAGCTTGACCAGCTGCTTTTTTGTGTGTGAAAATAACTCGGACTTCAGTGCTTTGTTAACAGATGCTCTGTTTGAGTAGAGGAAGAAAACATAATTGCCTTGGGTATGTAAGGCATACTCTTGGATGCAGAAAACCACAGTATTATCTCCTAGAAATAAACAGGGATTTTGTTTATATCAAGTTTCTGGGACACTTTTGTGAACAGGATGTGTTATGGATAGGTAGCTTTGTTTGATACTCACACCTTTTGATGATATCCTTAAGTGGTTTTAAGATAAAATCCCAAAGGTTTTTTTCACTTGGTGAAATGTGTATATTCAAAGAAGCCATTGAAATAAGTAAGACATTTGCACCTTTCTAGAATCTTGGTGCTTAGACTTTGATAGTTTAGGTTAAATTTTTGTACAGGACATCATTCACATTCATAGGGGTTGCTGTTTCTAGGAAAGGGTACTATAGAAACAAAGTTGGAGAGGAAGGGGTAAGGGATCCCAGAGGGAGGATGTCTCCAAGAGCATACATTGTCAATTGTTTGCTTTCTCCCATTTTTTCCTGTGTATTCTTTACTTTCTACTACTTGGAAGGGTTAGTGACAGTCAGACAAGGCTTGACTATGTAAGACTGGACAAACCTAGAGTGGGAAGATTGAACTGAGTAGGGGGAATTTAAAGCATGACAGCTTGTAGCACGTAGCATGTTTACACTTAGCTTCCTAATCCCAGTTTCCTCCTTTACTCTGGAATTTGCCCTCATATTGTACTCTAGCAGTTAAAAACCTCCATCATATCCAGGTAAGCTACCAGCTGTCTAATGTTCCAAAAGTACTCCTAGTCTAAATAAACAAACAAATAAATAAATAAATAAATAAATTTTTTTCTTGAGGAAGGGAAAGAGAAATGAAAATTGAGTATTGTTTGGCATCCAGTATTGTGTTAGACTGCTTTAAAGTCTCACAACAACTCTTATATCTATTGCACAGATATGGAAAATGAAACTCAGGTTGGTTCAGTGTCACACAGCTAGCAAGTGGTAGTCGAGTCAAACCAGGTCTTTCTTCACCATCCAAGCTTTTTTTTCATTACCACCTTTCTTGCCTGAATCCTTTACATTTAAATGGTGGTATGATTAAAGTAATTAAAACTTAAAATGTTAACTGGAATAAACCTCTGTAAAGTAGTTCTTTAAAAGAAACTAGTTAAGGCTAGTGAAAATAGTTCATAGAAAGTATAGAATATGATTTAGATGAAAACCAGGAATTTGATCTTTCTTGCTGCTATTTGCCCTCTCTCCAGCTCTTTTTCTTTATTGGGGGAGGGCCTTAGCTTTCTAAAATAGAGCTGTGAACAGGAAGGCATAGTGGGATTTTATACTCCGTAGGTAAGCACAATTGCAAACATTCCTGTGGAATGGATCAAAGTGATCCGGGATAATGTACCAGGCACAAGGTAGGTACCCTACCCTCTTTAAAGGACCATACTGACATACTCATGATCACTATATTTAAATACAGATATCTTCATTTCTTGTTGAACTTGGCAATTTAAGAAATTAGAAGTATAGTGAAGTGGACTTTACCGTTTTCTTCTCCCCAATTGTAACAGTGCTTCTTTGCAAATGCCTAGCTGAATGTAAACAGGATTTTTCATGCAGCAAACACTTTGAATGTTTCCTTTAGTGATAGATATTCCAGCCTAGGGCGGACAATATTTTGAAGTTAGTGGATTTTGTCTCCATTTTCTTTTTATATGTTTTATATCCTCAGTTGGCACTTCTTAGGCACAAGGTTCTGGTAGTATCTGGTCTCAGTTATTGATACTTATTGATTGATAGCTAATTATATTTTGAACTAATTTATAATAAAATGTTTGCACAGCTAGCCTGTGTACTTTTGTTACATTATAAATATAAATAATACGAATTTATTGTAGGAAAATAGAAAACATAGATAAATGAAAATAAAAATCATCCATAATCCTTCTACCTAGAGATAACATCTTTTAACATTTGTATGTCTTAAATTCCAGTCTTTTTTTAATATATAGAAACTTAAAAACTATGGCGTCATGCTGTGTAATATGCTTTATAATTTGCCTTTCACTTAATAAATTATGAATCTTTTACCATGTTAATATTCTATACCACTTTTAATGATTCAACAGAATTCTTCTGTATTGTTATATTACTTGATTTTTAATCAGTACCCTTTTGTTGTACATTTATGTTAGTCTCAACCTTTTAATGTTATAAATAACATTGAGATGAACATTTGTGTAGGCAAATCTCAACTTATACTCTTATTTACTTAGAATAAATTAGTAGAAATAGAATTAGTGAATTAATGTGTATATATTTTAACAAATCCTTTTGTGTGTATTACCAAGTTGCCCTTCACAAGGATTATGTCAGTTTATGCTGCTATCAGCAGTACCTGAGACTCGATACCCCGTCTCCATTCCCTCTCACCTTTTCTTAACTAGATGGTGGGACCTCTGGTTTCCTTGGCTAAACGTGAGCTTCCTAGACTTTACTAAATGGAACAGCGAGTACAAAAGTCACACATGGATAAGACTTCTTCAGCCTCTGACACACTGTATTTCCTTAAATCCTGGATGGGAATGTACCTCCTCTCTGCCCTGACATCTTACAGCTGGGCTCAGGGTGGGAAGGCAGTGTTCCTACCAGGTCTCTTGTTAGATTTTTTTTTTCCTGTGGATCACCCTAGTTGCATCTGTATAACAGGTGGTGTTCTGAAGTGTTTCTCTGTTAGAGAGGGATGACTTTCTCCTAGTTATTAGCTTTTTAAGATCATCAGACTCCTGAACTCTTTGACAATATATAATTCTTTTTTCACTTTCTTGCATCACATCTGAGCACAGTACTCTTGTTTGTGTTGCTATAGCTATGGTCAACTGGTAAGATTCTGGTTAGCTAGCTTACAGCTGGATAGAGCTTTCTGAATTTCAACTCTTGTTAGCAAAATCTAAGGAGAGGTATATGGTGTAGAGTGATGCAAATGTCATCATTCTTGGGGCATTAGGACATTTTCCAGGAATTCTACATGCTGGTTTCATTGATTCCTTTGCTCTGGTTTTAAGAACCATATGATTGTTTTGTACTGTCCCCAGCAATATGAGCAGCCCAGACTGCTATAAATGTACAGGCTTGCAGCTTCCTGTCTTTGAATTGTGACTACCACTTGATAGCTTTGTGATCTAAGAATATTTCTTAACTTATTTATTTAACCTTCCCTTTCTTCAACCATAAAATGCAAAGACTAATAACAATTTTTAAAAAAATCTGTTGTGAAGATGAAAAAGATATTCCCTTTTTCGTAGCTTAGCATGCCTGACACATAGAAAGTGCTTAGTTAATATTAACTGAAATGGTTATCATAATAGTTTGACCCCTTGAAGTTGTCGATTGTTAGTGATATTTGCAGTGGTTCTAGGTTTGTAAATCTCAACTCTCTGGAATACTAGTGCAGAACTTAATTTGAATCAGAAATCTCTTGGTCTGAGTAGATGCTGGTGGGAAACCCATACATCAAAGTGTTTCTTTAATTATGACCACTTGGTTATTGATGCCCTCAGATGCAGAGTAACATATAAACCTAGATATAATGGTTTTCTGCCACTGGTTCTGAGAATAGAAAGTTCCTGCATTATAACTTCAGAGTCTTGTTACACCTGTTTCTGGGGGGAACACCTACAGAGTAAACAGGTAACTCTTGGCGTGAGGCTTCTTTCATAGCATAACTTCATTTTGTTATTGTAGTAAAATAATACCAGTGGTGAGGATGGGAAGGTACAGTATAGGCAAGTGAATACAGCAGAGAGCCGTAGGTGGCACCCCAGGGATGATAGTACCTACTTATCTCCAAGGGTTGTTGTGAGAATTAAATGAGAACTGTTGTAATTATTTTTAATTTTTCACTACTATAATAGCTTTATGAACATTTATATAAAATGTTATCCCTTTATCAGGTTATTTCCTGAGCTTTTTATTTATAGCTTTTTATAAATATTTATTGGATTATATTTTGTGGAGATCTTTACCACATAAATTCTCACAAGAAATTATTAAAATATTTACACTCGTGGGTGCTTACAGATATAGGCTTGTGTGTCTGGGAAAATTATAAAGTAAAAGTACTTGCATTTGATTTTTACTGAGAATACGAGTACCTCGTTTTTGGGTTTTGCTTTTAGTACCCAGAGAGAGTTATTAAACAACTAGACCTGTGTTGTCCAGTACACATGTCTATAAACAATGAAATTAAAGTTAAAAAATAATTTTAGTTCTTCAGTTGTTCTTTTCCTCATTAGCTTCATGTGGCTAGTGACTATCATATTGGACAGCACATATATAGGACATTTCTGTTGTAGCAGAAAATTTTATTGAATAGCACCAAACTAGAGTATGTGAGAAAATTAAATGACCAAGTGTTTTATTTAAATAGGAAGCATTATCAAAAAGTCGAAAGTACTTGCTCCTAAGATTACTTACCTTATTTATTATGCTTCTACAGTATTTGTAAATATTGCAATGAATGTTGTAATTTTAGGTGCACATTTAATATCTACTTTCATATTTCTAAAATATGTTTTTTTATTTTTATAAATAAATAAAATCAAATTTCAATGTCTCTTTGCTTTTATTTCTCATATCCTGGTGTTGTATAGAAATTTCCATTATTTTTTCAATGTTTAAAGATTTGGTTCTATTCTTTTGCCACAGCTTTATGACCTAAAATAATAATATTGATACTAAATAATTTTGATAATCTTCAATATGAAAAGTATGATTGTGATTAAGTTGTGTATTAATAAGAAGTTTTAAAACAAAGAACATACATATTCCATCTTTTTAATTATAGGCCTTTGGAAC
Organism: Pteropus medius; assembly: GCF_902729225.1. Lineage (NCBI taxonomy): Eukaryota > Metazoa > Chordata > Mammalia > Chiroptera > Pteropodidae > Pteropus > Pteropus medius. The sequence goes on from NW_024344374.1 coordinate 1,580,111, forward strand.
TTTTGAATAACGAGAAGCTTTACATTACTCCTTTTATTATGTAACAAACTCTTCCATAAGGATTTGTTTAGAGAATTGTGATTAATGAACTTTATAATTCTCTTATTAAAATGTCATAATGTTTAATTTCTTTTTAATCCTAGGAAGCTCTACAAAGAATCATTTCAACTCTGGCAAATAAAAATGATGAAATTCAGAACTTTATTGATACACTAAATCAAACACTAAAAGGAGTTCAGGTATGAATTTTTTTTTAAAAGTTTGTGTAAATATGTCACAGCGAATGATTGTTGGACCAAATCAGAAATATAAATACACACCATCAACTCTAGATTATAAACTAATGGAGCACAGGAATTTTAAATGGCAGACAAATAAAAATGCCTTCTTTGCTATTCCTGCATTTTCCAAGGAAAGATCAATTGTAAGGGAAAAAGACAACTCTGGAATAATAGTTACTAGGGAATATTATAGTGCTCACTTTTGTTCTTTTCCATTTTATTTTTGTCTTTTCTAATTCTAATTAAGAGCAAGTCATACCTTTTCAAATGTACTGGAGAGCTAAGCATTTCTTTTATAGTAAATAGTGGAAGAAAAACGTAGATGATAAGAGGTCTGCTTGTAGAACTAGATAAAAGTAAAACATAGAAGTAGAAGGTAAAGTGCTCAATGAGGAGAGAGAAGAATGCTTAAGGAAATGGTTCCAGGTTTGGGGAGATAATCCATACTATAAACAATCAAATGTTGGTGGTGGAAAGTACCTTAAAATAATCTGGTGATGCTTCCCCATGAATGCGCCTTAATGAATTTAAGGGTAATTTCTTTTTAAAATAAGCATAGATTTGTAGGACACTTACAGACATAGAGTCTTTTCCTGTAGTTTTTGTTTTAACCTAAGTAATTGCCTGGTTCTTGATCTGTTAAACCTTATTTTCACTGCCTTTCCTTTACTTCTGAATTTACCGTAATTGAAGATAGTTGATTATGATCTTCACCACTTTAACTGCCTTTCTTGAACTACTTTATGGAAAATTTGGCGAATTCACAAATCCACTTTAAGTGAATAAAGCTAGTGGTTCTAAAATTCTTGATATATGGTAAGATAATCATCTGAAAAAAGAGACCATAGATATAGTTAGCCCAAAATATTTTTCCGATTAACAAATTAATAGAACTCTACCTTGGAATTCAGAGGAAAAAAATAGAGGAATTAAGCCACGCCCATCCCTGAAGACGGGAGAGGTGGGGGGCGGTGCGCATAAAAGACTGTAAGAATGTGCCAGTTGGTTGTTGAGGGGAAAAGACTAGTCCATTTCCTTTTGGTTAAATAAACCGAGGTCTAGGAGTTGAAGCGGCTTACTGAGTGGTTAATGTGGAATTCGATTTAGGTCTTTTGCCTTCCAGACTGCATACTTCTTCCACAGCTTGTTCTTACCACTGTAAATAAACTAATAAAATGATTAACACCACTTTTGGTAAGACTCCAGTGAGACAGTGTCTGTTTTTTATAAGTATTATAAGCAAAAGTTTGGATTAGGATAGGTTATATTAGTTCTTTTAGCCAGTGTCAATTTGTTTCTCATAACTGAATGATTCATTTAAGGTAAAAAAATGCCTTAAAATAACGTCTTTTATTTCATAATTGTTGCAGTTGTGCATATGGCCTATCTAGGGATTTCTCAGGTATATTAAATTATTTCTTGATGAAAGAATAGCATCTTGCTTAATGAAGCAATGAGGAACTCTGGAAAGTCAGCAGACTTGAACTGCTATATTAATTCTGCCACTAGCAGCTAGTAGTGTAGCTTTGGGCAAGTCACTTATTTAGGAGTTTGACCACACAAATTCTAGTTGGTAGATGATTTCTGAGGTTCCTCCTAGCACTAAAATCCAGTGCTTGATAAATCTTTTAGGATACAGTAGGGAATTGCTTAGTCTTGAAGTTCTGCGTATCTTGTGTAAATGCAATATTTTAGACAACCTGGTTTAAAAAGTTATACCAAGTCAGCGCCATCCATATATGTCTAAACTGTTCTAAAGAGTTACAGAATAAAAAGTCTCTGGAATATTTTGTTGAAATGCTTCATCAATGGTTCTGATGCACACCAGAGGTTGAGAACCCCTGACTTAGGATCTGCCTTAGAGCCAGAAGGTTTGGACATAGTTGACAATTTTCAAATAACCTTTCACATTGTCCTGTGGAAACAGTATTATAAAGAGTGAAGAGAGGATGGGCTAGCGCATAAAAGGCTGCTTAACTCATGTCTGAAATAGTACTATAAGCATTAATAGCCAGCTTCTTGGATTTATGTGTTTTTAAAACCTTATTCAAATATTAAAACTGTTATTTTTATGATATTAGGCTGAGATAGTTTATAATATGGTTCTATTTTCTCTGTTGATAAGTGTATATTAGTTTTTAATGTTTGACAGCTCTTCAGTAAAATCATTTCATTTTGTTTGTTTCTTAAATAGGAAAATTCTTCTAACATACTTACAGAGTTAGATGAAGAATTTGATAGTTTATACTCAATATTGGATGAGGTGAAAGAAAGTATGATTAACAGTATCAAGCAGGAACAAGCTCGTAAGTTACAGGAGTTACAGGTGAGGTCATGCAACTATTTAAATATGAATATTTTTAGTTTAATGCTTGATTTATTGAAAGCAAAAATGTATGTGTATAACTACTTTTATCTTGTAGAAGAATGATTCTTAATATTTTTTGATCATTGATATGTTTTTTTTTAATTGTGATAAAAAACATAAGATTTATCCTCTTAATCATTTTAAAACATATAGTTCAGTTATGTTAACTGTATTTACATTATTGTGTAATGGATCTCTAGGACTTTTCCATTTTACAAAACTGAACTCTATACCCATCAAACAACTCCCTATTTGCCTCTCTCTCCATGGCCTGGCAACCATCATTATATTTTCTGTTTTCTTGATTTTGACTACTTTAGATATCTTATAAGTGGAACCATAACAGTATTTGTCCCTTTGTGACTGGCATATTCTACTCAGCATAATTTCTTCAGGGTTCATACATGTTTCGCATGTCCCAGGATTTCCTTCTTTTTTTATGGCTGAATAATATTCCATTGTATGCATATACCACATTTTGTTTATTCATTCATCTGTCTATGGACAATTGGGTTGCTTTTATCTCTTGCCTATTGTGAATAATACTGCAGTGAACAAGGCTGTGCAGCTATCTTTTTGAGATCGTATTTTCAAGTTTTTCGGCTATAAACCCAGAAGTGAGTTGCTAGTTCTTATGGTAATTATATTTTTAGTTTTTCGAGAAACTTCCATACTGTTTTTTATAGCTGCTGTACCATGTTACAACCCCATCAGTAGCGCACAAGGGTTTCAATTTCTCCATATCGTTGCTGACACTTGCTACTTCCTAGTTTTTTGTTACTATTTTAATTGAGATATAATTGACCTATAACATTATATTAGTTTCAAGTGTACAACATAATGATTTGATATTTATGTATTACTTAATGATCATGACAATAAGTCTAGTTGATATCTATCACCACACATAGTAACAAATTTTTTGTGTGTGATGACAACTTTTAAGATTTATTCTCTTAGCAGCTTTCAAACATACAGTACACTATTATTAACTATAGTCACCATGCTGTACATTACATCCCCAGGACTTATTTTGTAACTGGAAGTTTGTATCTTTTGACTACCTTCACCCATTTCACGTCTGCTTACTATTTTTTTTTTTATAATGGCCACCCTAACAGGTGTGAGATGATACCTCATTGTAGTTTTGATTTGCATTTCTCTAATAATTAGTGATGTTGAGCATCTTTTCGTATACTTGTCCATTTGTATTTCTTCTTTCAAGAAATGCCTATTCAGGTCTTTTGCCCATTTTTCAATCAGGTTTTTTTTGTTGTTGAATTATAGGAGTTCTTTATAGTTCTAGATATTAACCGCTTGTCAGATATGATGTGCATTTATTTTCTCCCATTCCATAGATTGCTTTTTTACTCCACTGATTTTTTTTTCTTTAATGTGGAGAAGTTTTTCAGTTTGGTATAGTTCCATTTGTGTTTTTTTGCGTTTGTTTTTTGCCTGGGCTTTTGGTGTCATAGCCAAGAAATCATTGCCAGATCCAGTGTAGTGAAGCTTTGCTCCTATGTTTTCATCTAGCAGTTTTATAGTTTTAGGGCTTATGTTTAGGCCTGTCATCCATTTAGAGTGAATTTTCTGTGTAGTGTCAGGTAAGGGTTCAAATTCATTCTTTTGCATGTGGGTATCCAGTTTTCCCAGCACCATTTGTTGAAGATGCTCTTGTTTCCCCATTTTGTGGTTTGGCACTCTTGTCAAAGATCATTTGACCATATATGTGAGGGTTTATTTCTGGGCTCTCTGTTCAGTTCCATTGGTTGATATATGTCTTTATGCCAGTATCGCACTATTTTGATTAGCGTTGTAATATGTTTTAAAATCAGGAAGTATGAATGTGCTCTCAACTCTAGTCTTCTTTTTCAAGATTGTTTTGGTAATTCAGTGTCCTTTGCAATTTCATATAAATTTTATATATATATTTTTTTATTTTGATAGGGATTCCATTGAATTTGTAGATTGTTTGGGGTAGTATGGACATTTTAACAATATTAAGTCTTCCAGTCTGTGATCATGCGATGCCTTTTTGTTTATTTGTGTCATCTTTAATTTCTTTCAGCAGTTTTGGTAGTGTTCAGGTATTTTGTCTCCTTGGTTAAGTTTACTCCAAAATATTTGATTGTTTTCGACGCTATTGTAAATAGGATCGTTTTCTTAATTTCCTTCTTGGGTTGTTTCTTGTTAGTATATAGAAATGTAGCTGATTTTTGTATGTCGATTTGAGAATCGGAAAGCTGGAGAAGAATACAAACATTCTCTTTCATTCTTATGCACATACTGTACACATGCATTTTCCAAGGATCAAATACTCTTCCAAGTCTGTGCATATTTCCCAGGTTGAGATTTTTTGTTTATGTTGAGGAGGTGGGGGTGGTATTACTTGAATCATTCAAAGGTAATTATTTAGTCATAAAGTATTTATAAATTTCAATAAATAAGAAATTCATTCATTTAAAAAACAAAATTGGAGAGAAAAGGAAAACTCATTGTCTTCTGAAGATCTACCCCACAACTCATCCTTTGCAGATTTCTCATCCCTCTTCACAGCACCAGTTTGGAATACCTTTTAAGCATTCCATTGCTTGATCTGCAGCCTCCCTCGCTCCCTCTCTGTCAGAGAATTTCTAATTCCCTTCATCTTCATTGTGTTCGCCAGCTGTTTCTGTTAACCTAGCCCATACCACATATTAAATCTGCCACTGTTGAGGCCATGAGTCATATTTTTTCTCCAACTTTCTCTTCTTCTCATTGGGTGACAAAAAAAAGTCATGCATTTTGAATATGCATTATCAATTTTTATATGCCACCTTTAACTATCCCTGGGGCGAGTGATGTTTCAGTGCTGCTACTGTTATTTTCCTTTTCTCTTACTTGTAAGCTCTCCAAATACCTAGTTGGTGCCTATTTTTTGTCGGGACTTTCTTTTTGCTTAACTGTATATGTAGTTTATTTTTTTGGCATTGTTAATAGGGGAGCTAGAGGAAGCCATTAGACACATTTTATAAAAAAACTTGCAGTTGGCTAGATAAAATTAAACTGTTAACACCTTTCTTGAGAGTAGGAACTTTATTATTTATGTTTAGAAAAATACTTTTTACTTGCTCTCTATTCATGTATCTTATATTGCTAGCTTTTAATTAAGAGCAGTTAATTGGGTTCACTAGCTCTTCTGAGGTCCTTTTCTCTATTCTCCCTTTTCCCCTTTCCTCAGAATCCACATACATTGGATAATAAAGCTCTTAACAGGAATGACTTTAGCGAAGCATTATTAGGAATTGAAATCATAATTACCATTGGATTTTTAAAAACTATTTTATCATCTTCACTATGTCTTGTTATGTTTGCCCTAACAATACTATAGAGTTGTAAAAGATTTCAAAAAACTGTGAAAATGTTCCACATCTTAATGTTCAAAATTCATATTTGAGAAGCTAGTTTAGAGTGTCTTTTGTTAGCACAATTTATGGCGGTAAGTCAGTGATGATATTTGATCGACAGTATCAGTCAGTAAAATTTGACTTAGTGTTATGCTGGATTTGGGGTATTTGTAGTGAGCAAAACCCTACCTGCATGGATTTCACATTCTAATGGAGGATAATTTGCAAGAAATGCAAAAGAAAGGAAAATCAGATCCTCGTGTCAGAGAGATTAGAATTTATAAGAGTAAGCAAAAATATATTTAAGAAATAACTGATTTAAGAATAATGTTAATGTAAACACTATATAGCTGTACAGAATGCCGAGGAATCTTGAAGGGAATTAAGTTAAGAAACAGTTCATTGGAAACTGATTTGAAGCACTTTGAGGGAGGAAGGGACTTATTTATTAAAGAGAAGGAAGAGTTAAGATAATCAAAGATCAAAAGTCTGGAACAGTCTTCGAATCATCTTGAAGCCCCGTGCTGATTTGGAAGAGAGATCTAATATCATCGGCGTCATGGCATGTGGGTTTTGATCCTTTGGAGTGTTGACTTTTTTAACTCAAGGTGTTTGAGATTTTCAGAATTAGATAATCTTTATCTATTGTGAATTTTTGATTTAAAATATGTCTATACTTCTAGAAGAAGTGTGGTATTTTTATATCAGAACTTGTTTTCTGACAGCCATGTACAGAGCAGGATATACATGAGTTTACATAAAATCTATAGTGCTCTTATAACAGGCCGCATTTATCGCTTTTGTAAGTGACTTAAAAGTTGTTGACTAAATTCCCAGTAATACATAATTGGGTCATATAAATTTATTTAAACTCTTTTTCTCATAGAGTCTCAGATAACTTTGTCTGCTTCAGGTTTTGTATTCTGTCAAATTCATCATTAGCTGAAGAATTCAAAATGTTGCAGAAAATGGGAGGATCGGAGTTTTGAATACTGTTTAGAAGTAGTGACTGCAAGGGTGTTAGCACCTTCTTTTCTTTTTGTATCATCACTTCAGGTCCTAATTTTTTTCCAGTGATATCATTGTTTTATTTTTTTCCCCCTCCTTTTATCTTATACTTTATTAGCCCTTGTAATACTTAGTACTTGCCTCTCCTTCTCAATGCCACAAAACTTTGGGCAAATTTCTAAATAAGAATGGTATCTAGGGGACCAGGGGAAACTGAGGGGACAATAGGTTGTTAAATAAGACTGTGAGTTACTGAAACATAAGTTTAGTGAGAGTAACTTCATTCTTGAGGATATTCTTGTGTTATGATTCAAAGAAAAGCTACAGTAGTGTCAGCTTAATGGTACTTCAAACCATAAAGTTTTCTTGGGATAGTTTTAAAACCAAATATTAAAAAGAATCACAGCTTGGCTGTTGATGCCATTCCCTTCTTTAGTTGGAGATAACAGAGCATCTGTCTTCTTCCTTTGGGTTCACAAACTCTCAATAGCATGTTGTATTGCTTAAGATATTTTAATAATTCCTCTGAGTAACTGATAAGTAGTGCTCTTTAAGTTGTATTCTTTTGTACTCTCCCCCTTTTTTTGCTTTCCCTCTTGACTTCAAAGTACATTCATAGCCTTTCCCCTTAGAATGTTATTTTATCTCAAACTTTGACCTCAGCTTGGACTCTTTCACATTAATGGTTCCTTTAGATATATTCTTTATTCTTCTTGATATTTTTTACTTTAATACTACATTGACACGGTCTGCCCTAGAGATCCTGTATAGACCATTTATATCCACCATTTTGTTCTCAGTGATTTTTATTAAACCTTAAGCTCTTCTCTAACTGGCATATTTCAAATGATAGGTTGTTAATTCATCTTTGGAACTCATTAAAAGGTTTACTTGCAGGAGGAGCAGTATTTTTATGAAATTGTGGTTTGGTTCTTAGAATAACACATTAAAACCTATTTTAACCCAAAATATGGCTGAACTATTCTCCTTTTCCAAAGTAAACTAGAACATATTAGAAACCAACAAAACGAGCCATAGTTTATCTTTAGTGTTGATCTCAAGGGGAAACTAAGTAGATTTGAATATGGAATAGATATTTATAAATATTCTGAAGATGAATCTTGGATACATTTAAAAGCATAGAAATGGGTCTGTTTCTCTGTTTAAAGTCATCATCAACAATATTTTCACCTGACTGGGCTTAGTTTTAGATCCCCAAATGATAGAGTGAGAGAGAGAACGAACTGATTAAGAAAGGTCGTGTTTGGTGAAAATAACACATCAGAATAACAGCATATCAGTATAACACTTACATATTTTGTTCCTTTTTATTTTTTTAAAAAATCTATCCACTAACATTGTGATTCTTTAAGATATGTTCTGTGTTATTGAGTATTGGAATCTATAAATTAGTATTAATAAGAGTACCTGTTACTGAGTATTGTGATAAATGGAATACTAAGGTTGTGCTCAGCTGAATGTATCTGTAATTCGATTCATAAACTTTAACTTAAATAGGTAAATATCACCAAGAAATTTAGTCTTCGTTATAGAGGATGTTGTCTATAGATGGATTATTTTGATGTTTTAATTGTCGATGGTTTTTAGACTACGCAGAGAAGAATCTTTAAGTAAATTTGACTCCAGTTATTTACAATTGCTTTAATTTCTTTTGTGTTTTTAAATGATGAATATGTTTTTATCTGCAGTTGAGCTCTTTCTGACAAACTATGAGATGTTAAGTACAATGTATTAAGATAATTAAATTTGTTAAAAATTACCTTGCTTCAGTAGTTCTTGAAAATATTTTTGTTCAATTATTGCCATTAAAATTCTAAGTTTATTATGATAATACATATTTAAGATTCTGATGGCAATAGGAAATTTTATTTTAATGATTTTATTTTTCTAGAGTCAGCTTAGTCAATGTAATAATGCCCTGGAGAACTCTGAAGAACTACTAGAATTTGCAACACGGTCATTAGATATAAAGGAAGCTGAAGAATTTTCAAAGGTACAAAAAAAAGATAAGTAGTGCTCTAAACTCCCAAAAAACTAATCCACTTAAAACAAAAAGTTTTGTTTAAAAAATGGTATTTTCTTTTTTAATTTTGGATTCATTCAGTCTAGAAAAATCTACAGTCTAAAAGGAATATGAAATCTAGTTTTGTCTTACTTTCTGTGAGCTAGTTGGGAAAACATCTGCTTGATGCAAATGAGCACTAATTTAGTGGAATTTGTTACTAAGTTTGTTATTAAATGTTCTACTGTTGAAGAGATTATTTGAATGTTTTATTAAAATATGAAAATGTAGGTCCTTTATTTAAGAGGTATATTTGATATGAAAGTACGAACAGTGGAGCAAGAAAACTGCTAATGTTTTAAACTAGATTCTGGTGTTAAAGAGATTCTGAATTCTAGTTTCTGGTTCTTATTTTAAGTAGGGTTGTTTTTTAAATGTTATAGAAAAAGTGGGAAATTAAGCCATATAATTAGCAAAATATATACTATGTCATAATCTTATTGAGATAATATATTTGTTTGAGATCACTTTCCTTGGTCTTTGTGGACTATGTAATGAGCTGCATTGGTGTTAGAAAGGTGGCTTTATGATTCATTTGTGTTCATGTATTCATCTTATGATTTTTCTGTGAACTTGAAGGTGGAAAAACTTCCTCAAGAAGGTAACATTTGCTGGCTTATTTTCCTACATTTTGAAAATGAACTTTAAAATTGATATTTTTTAATGAAATTAATCAAAACAAAAATTATTTTGCTATAAACCAGTGAACTAATTAATTCTCGTATTTGGAGGTGCTTGTGAGGAAGTTCATCTTTGCACTTAGTAGCACTTATATAAAGGAATTATGAGGGAAATGTATTATACATTAAGGTACTTTTAATGTAATAGACATGTCACCTAGTTAAAGGGCTTTTATGTGATAACCTTAAATATCTAGAACATAGCCAAAAAACATGCTGAAAGCAAAAGATGTCTGAGTCATCAAAAATCAGTGTCGTAGAGTTCATGGGAAACCGTTAATATCCTCTGTTCATAGTTTCTCAGAATCTATTGACTATTAATACATACATGGCACTACTAAGTTTTTTGTTTTTTTCTTTGTTTCCTTGTTGTCAACAGAGTTTACTTCTAGGGGGGTAGAGCAGCTGTAATCATAGCAGCAAGAATTCATGGCCAAGAGCCTGAGGGTGAGGAAGAAGACTAAAGTGTATACATAAGCACTCAAAAATAACTTGAGTCCAGTTGCATTTAAATAGGGACTGACACTCAGAAAAACTGTGATACAGTTTATTTCTACCAAGTTTCTCTTTTCATTGTCATTTTCTGAGTCCTTCTCTTCCCCTCCTCTCAAGGGCTACTGTTCTCTTTCTTCTTTGTTCTTTCCAGCTTTGCTTCTAGCTTTCTTAATTAAAACTTATTCCCAGCTGTTTGTAAATTCGAAGGGTTCCTAACTGCTCACAATAGGGAAAAATGACTCAAGATTAATTATTGGACTAGCAGTATATCCTTAGAAATTTGGAAAAAAATTCTTTTAAGATATACTATTTCAAATATCCCACTTTAAAGTGATTAAATCAGATTAATATGAATAGTTCATGGGGACAAAAAAATATCAGGCTAAAACCCAGGCCATGAGTCTTTTTAGGCTTCATAGTACTTAAAAGAGAATTTTAAGTACTAACATTTAAATGATCACATTGCATTATCTCAGCATGAGAATTGAATATGAAGCTGTGCTATTTACCAACATTAGACAGTCTGAAAGTGAGCAAGTAAAAATAGCACAAATGGAAAAGGATTTTAGAATGGACTTTCACTAATTTTTTTTTTAAGACTGTGGGTTGATAGTAAATATATGCAGAAAGATCACCAGCAGATGAGATCTGGATCATTAGCTTTATTTCTGGATGGACAAGTAGCCAAAACCCCACCAAACATGGGTTCTCTGCTAATAGCTGGCCTGCACAATACTTCTTGAATCCTTTGTCAAAATTAGTATCCTTATCTTTCCCCACCCCCTGAATTTAGAACTTGAATTCTACCTGTGAAAAGAGCTGAGTCTGTGGAACAGTTTCCAAGTCAATGTAACTAACAAGTCATTTCATCGCAGTCTTGCCACACATAAGCCACTTGTCAGACTAGAAGGGACGGAATGGTTACCTGCCAGGCGCCGTTATTGGCATAAAATGTACAGAATAAGGTGAAAGGGAAACAGTGTCTTCTACATTTGATAACAGATGAAGAGGGAGAATGGGTTTTGTGTGTCTCCCACACTGACTCTCAGTCATTGGAATATTGTTTAGTGAGTGTCAGGCTGTGACCACTGGGAGGAGCAAATAGGAAGAGGGATGGAAGCTCACTCAGTATATTCAAGGGAGCAGAAGTACTGGCAGAAGCTGCTTTGGTAGGCTGAAGTCAGGGATGCTGGGAGAGGAGAGCACCTTCAGCAATAGCATGACATGTTTCAGTGTGAAGGCAACTTAAAAACAAATCTAAGTGTTTGTTTAGAATAGTTCAAGTTATAATTTTTCACCTTTATTTCAGTTGAGGGTCATTTATGTTCTATAAAAATGTAGTGTATTATATTAATGTGCTTAGTCATAGAGCAGATGTATGCAGTACTGTATTCAGAGTTTATTTAAAACGATTTACTATGACTTTGTGAGGAAGACTTTTGAATGATCGTGTTTTTGAAAAATGGTTCTTTTTATAAACAGATTTATATAGGAAATATAAAACTTCTAATATATAGAATCAATTGGTATGCAATTTGTTTTTTGAAAGTCGGTATTTTTGCCTAAAGGAAAATAGCATTTTGAAACTATTTCTTTTCACTCTCTATGACTGAATCCCCTTTATTTCCCAAGTTATTCCCTTAATATGATATTTTTGGGGTGAGAGTCAAAGTCTCAGTTATATATTGTTAAAAGTATTGAAAAAGTATTAAATATTTGCCTCTTTGTCATTTTCAGATTGTCTCAAGGAACCATTACAAAATTATCTGCCCCAAATTAAGTATGAAAATTTGAAGTATAAAACAGTGCAGACATGTAGACAAAACTTGAAAAACTCTATTGGACTTTACTGCAAATCAAAATAAAAAATCTTCTCAAGCAAATGCCAATTTTGACGTCTAGATTTTGCCAGCTTTATTGTTTTGACAGTGTTAGTGTGTTTTTCTCTCAGCAGTTATCATTCAAAAACATACATTATTTTTGTTGCTATTTATCAGTGTTCTCTGATTTTTATTCCTTTGCTGCCTCTTTTTCCATTTGCGCCTGTATTTCTGAGAATTAGATTGTTAAAAATGTTTAGTTAATTTTAGATAATTTTTAAAAAGTCGTTTTCTACAAATAAGATGGCTTAGGATGGACATTTAGGGTTCCGAGATATCTTAGTGCTCATCATTTTAAAGGTGACATAACTGAGTCCTAAAAGAGTTAAGTAACTTGCTAGTTATGTGATGGGCTGAAACTCAGATAACTTAAATCTTGGTCAATATTCCTTATTTTTGCTGATGAGTTTCAAAATGTCTGCTGATGGGGAAGCTATTTGGAAATATTAAATTTTTTTTCTGTTTGGATAAATGTCTCATTGAGTACAGTAAACAAGATCTAAAACTTCTTTTTTATTATTCCCTTTTTAACTTTAGAAAATACTATTCAATATATCTACTCCATAAGTAGAACTATTTTAGAGTACTTTGCTTCTAATATCTTTCTATAAAAGGAGAAAAATGAGGGTATTAAGAAGAAACATAGAAACAGTAAGATTCTAGCCATTAAAGGGCTTGATCTATTCATGGAATAAAATAGTTTATCTACTCATTGCCGATTAAAAACAAGAGAGACTGGGAAAAGATCTTGTTTAACTTCTTTTTATATTTAATTGGTAATTAAAAAGAACCATTCATGATTACTCCTACATTGTATTCTTATTGCAATTCTATTTCAGGAAGTTTTGTCTTAGGTGACAAATTTCTAAAACTGATACAATAAAGGATCAAAATTATAAGATTTATTTTTAAAACAATTGAGAGAGGAAGGGAATGAGAGAGAAAGGAGCCATCTCTAATGAATAGAGATAAATGAAATGTTGGCAAACAAGATTTCACTAGCAGATTGAAATAGAAGTAGTGATTGAAATTGATGTACAAAATAGTGATGTTGAGCAAAGAAATATGACTAATACTTCTTGAAGGCTCTTCAGTAATATATAGTACCATAACTTAAAAATCTAAGCATTCACTGAGGCCTCTTCATAACTCACTAAGTGGAGTTCTGCAGATAAATGTATTGGAGACAGAATAGTGGTAAATGTTGGGATCGGTTAGTATTTATTAAGCCAAAATATTAAATTGACAAAATGCATCACTCTTGAAATGGAAACTTAGAGAAATCAAGCAATATAATATTGTATATCTTTTGGATGGCTTTTGCTTTGGGAGAAGAAATTCCAGGAAAAGAATTAAACAATCTCTTTTCCAATTTAAGACATTTCTTGAAATTGGACCCTTTTAGAGAGAGATTTTCAGAATTTGAGACTTTCTGCTCTTTATCATTGCACAGAATAACTTCTTTCAAATTTGAACCTAAATGAAAGAGAAACCATGGAGTTTTCAGTTTTACTAACTAGGTATACTTATATATATAATACATGGGACAACAGTTTTTCCTAAATGATCTGGCTTGTCATCTATACCTTTTTCTTGTTTGTCACAAACAGCCTAGTATATTAAATAACATGAAAGCTTTACATGCATGTGTCCCTTCGCACACACTAAAAATGACATCTTACTAAATTAAGTAACACTGGATATGAAGTTGAATCATTATGGTCAATTTAAAAAATAGTAATTGTCTTCATATTGTTGGGTTATTTGAGAGTGACTGGTAAGTAACATTACTTTAACCAAGTTCTAAACCAGTTGGGAAATAAGATAAAACAATAAAGCTGATTAAGAGGCCAAATACCAATAAAATGATATTGAGGAATTTGGCTTAGAGCAATAGGAAAGCTTCCTAATATTGAACCCAAGAATTAGACTTACCCACCCGGGTATGGTCATTATGGGACTACTTCAGATGTCTGTGAGGGAGCCATTTTCAGTGAAACTTACTAAATCAAGGGAAAGAACGGAATGTATGTTCTCTGTGGGTAAGCAAACAGCCAGAAAAACGGAAAGGTGCTGAGCTACTTATCTTTAGTTTCTCCTTTCAAACTCATAATCAGATTAAGTCATATCACCTCCCAAGAGAAATGAAGGAATAAAAAGAGACTAAGGGAGTAATGCTGGTGGCAGTTCCTCTGTATATAAAGAAACATCAAGTACAAAGAAGAGTCTCTTCTTCCCCTCCCTTAACATTTATATTAAAATCTTTGGTTATATTTCTAGCTATAATGACAATAATTAAAAAAAAAATCAATGTAATTGACTTCCTTAACATTTCTTATCCATAGTGTCATGATTTAAGGAACATATAGATGCTACAAAATTGGGTTGTAAAAGGATCTTTAGAAACATTAAAGGATCTTTAGAAACATTAAAGACCAAATCTCTTAATAAAGAAATAGAATTAGTACAGGGTCACAGAATCGATTATGATAGCGCTGGAACTGTATAATATGCTGATCTAAATTGTAGTTCTTTTATGTAGAAAGGTTGTCAGACTAGAACCTTTTAGGATGGGTATGAAAATGACTGATACCAAGTAAGAACAATACTGGAACTGGAGAAGCAACAGAAGCAGTGCTGTATGTTCAGTTACATGTAGTAGTTATTATTATTGTGTGCAAAGCTTTATGCTGGACATTGGGGATGGTGTCGAGGAAAACAGCCTTACATTGGATGCATCATTAATCATGCTGGTCAGTGTGGGCAAAAACTTTTATTGGCTCTTATTTCGCATGTAAATGTAAAAGGTAAAACAATTTTTACTTGTATTTTTCATTATTTTTCTGTGAGTGTACAACATTAATTAATAGCTGTGTCCCCTTTCTAAACTTGTGCTAGCATTCTAAAAAAAAAAAACCTGAAGAGTAGGTTTAAGTTGGCAGCTTTTATGAGGTCATCTGAGAGAAAGATCTCATTGCTGGAAGCATTTCTCTGGTTTCTCCTTGTCTGAATTTTTTGCCATTACAACTTCACTCTTTCGGGGTAAAGGATTGTAGAACTGCAGCCTAGTTTTATATGTTAGCAGGCAAGCTCTCAGAAAACAAAGTCCTTGCCCAGTGAAGGCATATAGAGAAAACTTGGAACAATCATTATGAAGTGGTGAAAGAGATCTCTGAAGAAAAATTGGAGAGCAGATTTGAAATGTATAAGAAAAAAATCATCAGAGTGCATAGACATGTGTGCCCCATGAAGGAGATTGATTGTTCTAGTTGAAGAGTGTCAGACTGAATGAAAGTGGAAGTGTGTTATGATAATCTTAAGGTAAGAAAAAATATTTATAGTCATCTGGTATTAGTTTGAAGTGTTAAATTTCCTTTTAAGGTGATTTTTATATGGGGTGTGAATTTTCTACTATCGTTCTAACATCACATTATGCAAGCTGATATGAACTGTACAGATTTCTTATAATTTATGTTTTTGTGAATATGAACTAATATATTCCAGGATTTATATTCTAACTTTTCTTGCATGTCACTGCCATTGAAACTTGCATGAAAAGCACTAACTGCCTTCTTTCTCTTCTCCCTGATTTGCTCGAAGGCTGCCAGACAGATCAAGGATAGGTATGGAATAAAACCTCCATTTTTATTTGTGTTGACATTGAAGTCAGAAATGAAATTCAAGAACAATTTCTTGTTAGAATCTCATTGGTTAAAATAAAAATACCTAATGGCCAGGTACAAAAAAAAAGAAAATATCTAATGCATATTTTCTGGAATAAACAATATATCAGCAAGATTTTTAAGAACAGAGTTGTGGACAATTATGTACTTCTAAAAGAATTTCATTTCTGGTATAATCTAGTTAGTTTTAGTACAGTTCTTAATGAGCTATGCTAATGGATGGGGGACCATTTTGAATAATTAAAAATATATATATATTCCTGGAATGCATTTTATAATTTTATAAGCGTGTCTTATTTTCCGAGAAGTCACAGCATTTTAAATAGTCCTCAGGAGCTAAAGCTCTCCTATTTCACTCCTCTCTGTTTAACACCTTCGTATTCTCATTTTGTCCTGTTCCTGGTGCCATCTCTATCTATTTCTAATGCCACTACTATCTAGTTTATGGGAAGAGAATATTAAAGAAAATGGGGAAAGACTGACTTAAAAGGTTTTTCTCATTAGTAGAGCCAGGACCAAAGGAATTGAGTACTTCCTGTAATGAATACACCAGAGAGCTAAAACTACTGCTGGCAATTTTGGATTGGGTTACCACAGATGGGATGGTTCTGACTTGCCTGGCTGGTCACCGAGCATTGACTACAGTGAGATGATCACTTAGATTTCTTCATTTGAGGATTATGAGATTCTCTGAAAGCCAAGCTCTTCAAATCACCACTCAGAATCCTAGATTAAATTATTTTTCATCATGATTTACAAAATTATTAATTATAGATTGTGTGAAAGCCAGTGTTTCTTTTGTTAATTATGGCCGAAGACTTCAAATTTTGTGTTTTTCTCATGGTATTTATTTGACTAGAGGCAAGATTCACATGGCAGTCATAGGATTCTTAGCATAAATATTAATCTTTATATTCTATATTTTATATCAGGGATTGATTAAAGACATGGATCATTCTTATAAATCCTGAATTTAGAAACGAGATTATGAGAGCTTGAAGGTGGAAAGTATTGGCTATATGAGGATTGGTTGCTAGGTAGGTCAGTTTTTTGGGTAAGGTAGTTTTGGGTTGTGTCTTGTGGAATTCGCTATGAGTGATCCATCTTCCACCCTGGCTAGATTATTTTTCTATTTAGCCACCTACTCCACTGAGTCCTACTCAGGTCTTTGCTTTTTTCAATTAGAAGTCACTTCCTAATCAGTCTTTGAGTTGTCAAAAGACTTTGTGAGAGACCTTTGTCCAGATTTGTGTGTCAAAATTTAATTTTGTAATGAGTGTTCATGGCTGAATGTATTCTTCAGTGAAACTTGATTTCTTTTCCTTCTCTTCTAAGCCAACCTCTTGGCTTGTTCATCAGTATCCAAGTGATCTCAGAACTCAGGATTCCTTTTTTCTGTGAGAGCAAACTCCATTTTTTTTTTGGTTCGGCTTTTTTGTTTTTGTTTTTCAAAGCTTATACTTTTTTTTAGGCTCCCTACAAATTTTTCGCTTCCTAAGGAACATTTCTGAATTATAGCTTAATTTTTTTAAACTTGATTTTTAGTTTCATAATTTACAGGTTTCTCTGAGATAGTTTTTAGGGGCTCTCCCAAGAAGCAAGTTTCTGGAATTCCATCATTACATTTTATAACATAAAAATAATTTAAACATATCATCATAATGAAATAATTATTTTCACTAAGAGAAGAAAGGATTATTCCCTAATGTGAGGGCAGAGGTGGTGTTTTAAAGAAGAGTGCATAATATACCTGAGCAAGGAATCAAATATATGAAAAAGAAAGTACCTGTGAAAACTAAGTATTTATTATTTGCTGTGATGCAGGAGTTATGCAGGAGGAATAGTGGGAGCGACAAGAACACTAAAGACAGAAATGAGAAGATAATACGCAGCAAATTTCTACAGTTTTACAAATCACTGGTATACACTTCTGGATGCTTAGTAATGTTGGAATATGATTAGTTGAGGTATATTGTAGGAATTACTGGTTTTTAAAGAAAACGGATCATAAAAGGAAGAGTCAAATTAATTAGATTGTTTGAGGAAATTAAAAGTGTTCATCCATATGTTTTGCAGCTATTTTCGCAAAAATAAAACGAGGAGGAAAAGGGATCCTTATATTCAGCTTGTACTAGTAGAAGTAAATTGAGAAAGTCAGGGTGAATTAATTAAATCATTCCTAACCACGTGGATCCTGTAATGTAGAGAATTATTTATGGATTTTAGATTGTTAGTTTGGGCTTTGAGGCATATTGTCTAAATATATTCAGTTTAAAAATAAAAAGCTCAGTCTTTTTAAAGCTTATAGCATTGTTATACATCTAACTTGATTTACGGAGATTGAAATTTTCATTGACTAGAAAATAGACTTTTAATGCATTTTTTAAAGTTTTTAAATTTATTTTTTTATGGCGACATTGGTTAATGAAATCCAATAAGTTTCAGCTGTATACTTTAACAGTAAGGCATATATATATTTACACAGTGTGTTCACCTCCCATAGTTAGATTTCTTTCTGTCACCACATATTTGACCCCTTTACCCTGTCTACCTCCCCCTTCCCCCCCGCCCCACCCTCTGGTAACCGCTAGTCTATAGTTTATGTCCATGAGTCTCTGTTTGTTTGTCCTGTTCATTTGTTGCTTTTAGGTTTATATCCCATATAAAAGTGATGCCATGTGATTTTCAACTTTTTCTGTCTGGCTTATTTCGCTTAGCCTGATTATCTCGAGGTCCATCCATGTTGTTGCAAATGGCAATATTTTATCTTTTCTTATGGCTGAGTAATATTCCATTGTATATATGTACCACAGCTTCTATAATGTATTTTTGAAGGAACATTTTTTTTCTTTAGGGCATAGTGATTATATCAAGTTTTGCAGATGAATTTTCAGATTTAAATTCCCTAAAACACTTTTAGATATTTTTTTCAACAGTTCTCAACAAACATTTAAATAATCAGGTTTAGTAGCAACCAAGTTGGTTCAAAGCCATTCATTGATTCTGTGGGCATTTACTAGTACATATCTGAATATAGTTCTTTCAGAAGTCCAAATCAGAAGATGCTTGGGGCTGTAAAGAATAAAGCATGTCAAAACTTAGCCTTTGTTCCTAACTTCCTATTGATATGATCTGAAATTGTATTGAGAACCAGTAAAGTAATACATGCGATGTACTCAGTGTTATGCTTAGCATTCAATGCAGGTTCCCTTCCCTATAAATTGTATTTCAGTATAGCATTTTCTTCTTGATAAATAGATCAGTTAAATCATTGTTTCTTTCTACTAAATAAAGTGATTACTTTCCTAGTTTTAAAATTAAATAACTGAATACAGAAACAATTAGACATTTTTTTATCCCAAAATAAAAGTACTGCAACAAGTTTGATATCTTTCATACCATTGATCTCTAGAGTAGATTTGGCAGATCTGAATGACTAGGCTGGGTATTCTCTTTTTTCCTCTAGCTCTATTTACTTCCTCTCCCAAACTGTATACTAGGAGGACAGCATACATGAATTTTACTTTTGTATCATTCTTTGACAAAAGATGATAAGGAGAGTTACTTTGTGATACTTATGGAAACTTACTGTAATGTGAAAAGGTGAAATTTGAGATAAAATGACAAATTAATAGATCATGAGTATTTCTTGTAGTTCCCAGTTATAATTGACAGAACAATTTCCCCAGACAATGGGTAAAATGAGGTCTTGTATGACTTCTTTTTGTTTGTTTGTTTGTTTTTTATACCATATTCATCTAATAAATATTTATTGAATGATTATTTCCATGGCATGTGGTTTCACAGGGTTATTTCTCTTTGTATCCTTCCATTTAGCGTCAGTACATTAGAAAGACACCTACTAGCATGATATTCAGAATTACGATTCTACTACTTTCCTTTCTCATCCATGGCATCTCTTTAGCAGCTACCAAGCTATATGTTTGGTCAGTGTACCTCTACTCTTATTCAAGGTTACATGGGGTGGCTGTGACTACTAGGGAGACTGTTTGAATCAGGGTACATGTACAGTTCATTATTTGGCATATGAAAAAGAATGAGGCTGGCATCAGGAAGTCAGTGAGATTGAGTTTACAGAAGTTCAGATGACTCTTGGGTCTGCAAACAATGATTTATATTGGATATTCGTTTTTTTGTGATATTCGTATTTGTGTACAGTTTTATAAAGGTAGGCGGACGAAAGTTCCTTAAAGTTATGTTAAATGTATTTAAATTTTAAAAATCTTACAGTTTTTTAATTTTCCAAGACTCTAAGAGCAAATTTCTATTTAGTTTTATTACCGTTGTTGTAGTTTCTGAAATCACTAGAGTAAAATAATTTTTATCTTTTCATTTTATAAATTAAACATATGATACTTCCCATTCTTTTATTTTTAAAACAATGTTTGTGTTTGCCATAGGGTAACGATGGCTTCAGCTTTTCGCCTTTCTTTGAAACCAAAGGTCAGTGACAACATGACTCATTTAATGGTGGATTTTTCTCAGGAAAGACAGATGCTGCAAACTTTGAAATTTTTGCCAGGTAAGTAAGTATGTAGTATATTCTGTGTAAAGTTAGATATAAAAACTTTTTTTCCTTCAAGATTTTTTCTGTAACGAACATTGGAATGTAAATATTAAAGAAGCATAGCATGATTTTTTTCTTCATTCATTAAATTTAATTAAAAATAATTAAATTTGCTGGTCTTTATTTTTAGAGAATTATTTTACCAACAGAAGCAAGAAATAGCGTTTGGCAGAAGCAATATATCACGATGGTTAACACTGGGTCTTGGAGCCAGACTTCTTAGATTTGAATCCTGGCTGCCACTTACTTGCTTTGTATCCTTGAACAAGTTATTTAACTTTGCCTTATTTCCTTCATCTTTAAAATGTGATGTTATCCTTCTAGGGTTTTTATAGGGATTAAAATGAATTGAAACCTCTTGAAAATAGTACCCAGCATGTACTTAACACTCAGTGCATGTCAGCTGCTATCATTAACATTATTGTGGTGGTGGTTGGCTCAATGGAATTTTATTTCCAGTAATAAATAATATGTTAACATTGGTTTATTAGAGTATCAGTATGAGGTTATTCCAGTAGCCAAACCATTTGAAGTGAAGTTCCAGATTATTGTCCACAGGTGTGAAAGAGGCAGTTAAAGACGTTTTTTTGTTAGTGGTATTCTCTTTTTAGCTAGCATCAAGTAATATTAAGTTGATAGCTAAAATAATTTGGACATGGTGACTTGGGGATCAGAAGTCTCTTGAGAGTGAGGTGTTTTACTTAAACAGGTGCTTTGTTAGAACTAGTTTTTATTTTTAGAGGTTAGCTTTTTTTGAATAGAGAATGTTGATCACATGAAAACATTCTTTGAATATTTGGTCAGGGATTTAAAATATTGGAAAGATGAGGTTAGTAGTCATGAAACTAATGGAACTAATAAAGGTAGCACGAGTGAAGTATTAATTAACTTGTGTGATACAGATCAAAAGTTCTAAAGGAGTTTATAGAAAGAAAACATGAGGAAAGGAACCATATTTGTAGAGAAAGTATGTCAGTGGATATTTACTTACAGATTGGCTTTTCAGAATTACTTGCCATTGTATTATCATTTATACTACTTCCAAATTCAGATAGAGTCTAGAATAGTGGATTGTTAATATACACATTATTATTACTTTAATTTTTTAAAAAACTACTAAAAAAGCAATTTTCTCACCATTTCTTTCTCTTGAGTTTTCAGTGATGTCTTAACAGACCAAGGCCATGCCCGCTGTACAGTCAAGTAGTTACATGTACAGTTAAGATTTCCTCGTTTGGCAAACTTTTAAGATAGTCTGAAGGAATGAGGTATAATAAAACAAATCCTTTTGTGGAGGAGTTTCATCCTGAAGGAAAAGTATAATAGATTGTTAAGATTTATAAAAGATGAATTCATATTACTAAATTTTTATATTCTCCTATAGCACAAAATTTTCCTGTAAGATACAATCACATTAAATTTTAAAAATGAATAACCGTTATCCCTTAGTAATTCATTCCATAAACACCACAAAAACCAGCTCTACGCTATATTATGTATAGTAACATGAGTTGTGGACTTACCTGAAAAATGGAAGTGATGATGAGGGATGATAATAATTGAAAAGCCATTTTATTCTACTTTAAGCCATTTTCGTACATTGAAACAGTTTATATTCTCCTTTCTGAGCTTCTGCAGCTCAAAAGAGAAACATATTTGTGGCAATGTTGATGCCGCTGCCCTTTGACATTCACATGCAGAGAAAACTTTAGTAAAATTCTTGAACCAGTTTGCTCACTATTGCTAGTTAACTGCTACTTTATAAAAATTGCTGTGAATTGCTTTTCATTCTTACTTCCAAAGAGAGTTCTGCATTTTCTAAGTAGTAGTTTTATATGACATCTTTACCACCTTTCATCTTCGAAAGGTTTAGCCCTTGGTTAATGAACTCTTCTCTTCTGTATAGACTCTTTGGTTAACTTCCCACAGTTTAGTTCCAAGTCAACCTTAATTTGACATACAACTCTTAAGTTATCTAAATTTTCTTTTTTACTCCTAGGTAGCACCACTTTCTTAGATTTTCTTTTTTTCATTTTTACCTCAGTTACCACTTCTAACAGTTTGCTTTCTTTTGGGGGCCATTAGTCACAAGAAAGAAGAATACTTGCCAGTACATTTTTACTAGAATGGTAGGTGAATTGAGATGTATATAGTGGGGAGTTAGCTAGACCCACTTACAAATTAAATGATTCTCTCTTTATACCAGCCTCTTGGGGCTTTCAGTACAGGTTTTTGACTCAGCAAAATTATAAAATTACAGTATGATAAATAGACCTTTTTTATTTCCTCACATATAGGCAATGCAGAGCACATTAAATTCTTAAATTTGTGAATGCTTATGGTCTATTCTTTTGGCAATAAGTAGTCTGTATTGCTTATGTTCCAGTAATAGAGACTAATATCTGTTATGTATTGTAGGGACAAAAATACCACAAGACAGATGAAGGAAATTAATCATAATGACAAATGATAAATATGTCTTTGGTTGTCATCTTACTAATAAAGTGTATCAGATTCCAAGTATTTATTGTATAATTACACACATAAGGGTTGAACTTTGGAGACTATAGTTAATGGAGATCAGTTGTCCCCTTTCTTCCTCCTCCCTTATTAGTTAGGCTTGAAGATTTAAAATTTATATCAAATTCCTTTCATCTTGGTCTTGATTATTTTATCCAAGAAACTTGGTTTACTTTGTTATTTATTAGGTCTCACATTGCTTTGCATTTTAACATTTGTATATAATTCCTTTGTTATTGTAGTTTTTTAAAATTAATGCTTTGTTTTTTAAACAATTTTAGATTTATGGAAAAATGAGCAGATAATATAGTTTCTTCCTCCCTCACATACAGTTTCCCCTATTATTAACATCTTGTATTAGTATGGTACATTTGTTATAATTAATGACCCAGTATTGATACATTATTATTAACTAACATCCATATTTTACATTAGGGTTCACTTTTTGTATTTTACAATTCTTTGAGTTTTGACAAATACATTGTCATATTTCCACCTTAACATTATTATACAAAATAGTTTCACTGCCCTAAGATTCCTTTGTACTGTGCCCGTTCATCCCTGTAGCCTCGCTATAATTACTTGTTTGTTCCAAGAATTTTTTTGTTGATTCTTTGGGGTTTTCTCTTCAGACAACCATGTCGTCAGCGAACAAAGACAGTTTTATTTCTTCCTTCCTAATTCGTGTACTTTTTAATTCCTTTTCTTGTCTTATTGCTAGAAGTTCCAGTACAGTGTTGAATAGGAGTGGTGAGAAGGGGACATCCTCACATTGGGAGAAAATATCTAGTTTCTCAACATTTAAGTATGACGTTAACTATAGGTTTTTTGTAGATGTTCTTTATCAAGTAAAGTCCCCCTCTATTTCTAGTTTGCTGAGTTTTTGTCATGAATCTTTATTGTCAAATATTTTTTCTCTATTACAATCATATGATTTTTCTACCGATGTGATAGATTAATTGATTTAAAATGTTGAATCAGTCTTGTATACTTGGCATAAACTTTTTAAAACTCTTTTTTAAGCGGCAAAATGTTTAAATACAATATCTGCACAGTTTCACACATTTCAAACACAGCTGTCACCCGAGGACCACGGTCTCCAGTTAGCCTGTTGTTATGTAAATGGAACATCTGTTAATGTTGAGGAGCTATGGGAAAACCTCTTTTATGGAAAAGAAATTGATTAATGTTCATACATGTTAACTGTAGCTCATTTTATTTTAATGTATCATAGAACTCTTTGGGGAAGCATTTTAAAATCCTTAAATATTTTGGCGGGTTGGGGAGTTCATTTTTGTTTAGTGCTGAGAAATAACAATTCTTTTATAAACGAGATTTTAAAAATTGAAAATATCTTGAATTATTTTAAGCTTTAAATTCAAAGCAAGTTATTCTATTTTGTCAATAGTGATTTAATTTATATTCTATGGCTGTTTGAAATAGATTAAAACTGTGTTGAGGAGCAACAAGTCAGTCTTGATTCTTTATTCTTAGCATGTTTGAATTGCTTTTTGCTAGCTAGGATTTTAATATAGTTTGAATAAATCTATAGAAAAACTTTGAAACATGAATTTTTAAACAGACCTTTGAAAAATATTTACTTTGCATTTATAGGGTATTCTTTCTCTTAGCCAGATTTAATTGAACAGTTCAAAAGCAACATGAAAAAAGCATAGTTTGAATGACAAATATTGGATTAGTACTGTAATAAATGATAAATGAGCCTTTTTTTTTTCTTTAGTCCCTAAAGCTCCAGAGATAGATCCAATAGAGTGTTTGGTGGCTGACAATTCTGTAACAGTAGCTTGGAAAATGCCAGAAGAAGATAATAAGATTGACCACTTTATGCTGGAATATAGGAAAACTAATTTTGATGGACTTCCACGTGTAAAGGATGAGCGATGCTGGGAGACAATTGATAATATTAAGGGTACTGAATATACACTGTCAGGTAAAATGACTGCATTCATGAATCTCATTCTCAGAAAATAAATATAATTGTGAAAAATATTTTGAGTTACTTTTAAAGGTAAAATTAAGTTTCTTTAGCCAAGTGATTATGTATTAATCATAAAAGTGAATTTCTTTTAAAATATGAAGAAAACCTTCATTTAAATACTTTTGGATATTTGTAACCTGTTAAAATAATGTATGTAAAACAAATATGAAGGGGTGTTCTAGAAACAGTATTTCAGAATAGCATTTAATTTTACCTTGGTTTTCTAACAATAAAAATACTGTCAATTTTCTAGATGTACACACTACGCCACAGTTAGGTGATATTGTAAATACCGTTGCCTTTACCCTTTTATGGTTACCTTCATGTTGCTACTTAAAGTAAAGCTGTGACTTGATATTAAACTTTGTTTCTTGGCTTTTGAAAATTTTTAAAAAGGTATCTCTGTTTATTGGGGACTCATATTTGAAACTGCAAAATGTTGCCTGAGTTGTTCAACACTTGTTAAGCATGATCAGTAATATTAGTAACTTGACCATTTTTGAGTTCTTGCCCTTTGTCAGGAGCTGGGCCGAAGTGTATTATTATACAGTACATCTCATTTAATCAGTACAATATATCTCATTTCCTATTTCAGTTATGAGATTCGTTTTTTATATTTTACAGATACAAAACTGAGACTGTCATGTTAAGTTCCACAGCTAGTAATTTTTGGATTATTTTAAACTTGACTAAGTTCAGAGTTTTGCTGTTAATCCTTATACTTCACTTTCTCTTTAAATTCATTTTCACATAAAAAGGCATGTTTCATAAATATAAAAATTCTTGAGGATGTCTGCTTTGTAGAAATTGAATATGTTATTTTAATTTGTAGCATCTCTCCTTGATTGAAACATTACTTTTAACAAGGCTTGAGAGTACCTTATCACTAATTAAAAAAAAAAAAAATCAGTGATAAACTATATGATTTATTTATTTGGAAAAAATAATAAATCATGAATTCCCTTATTTCAGGCATTATTACCATTTTAACACAAATTTGTATTCTTCCTGAGTAAAGACATAGTTTCAAGGATGGAAAAATCTCTGTTTAAAGGTTCATATTCATACTTTTGGAGTAGATTCCTTTACTTTTCCTATCTGAAAACCATTTTCATTTTTTTCAGGCTTAAAGTTTGATTCAAAGTATATGAATTTCAGAGTGCGAGCTTGTAATAAGGCTGTGGCTGGAGAGTATTCTGATCCAGTGACCCTAGAGACCAAAGGTAAGATCAGTAGATATTTATACAGCATAAAACAAAATTTAACGTAGAAGTTATTCAAGACTTTGTGACAGGAACCATTTCACATATGGTTGCATTTCTTCGCCACCTTCAAACACACACGGTTAATACTGAAGCTATACATTTAATAATTCCCCCCCCACACACACACACACTTCCTCCAGAATTCCAAACAGTAGGAATTTTAAGATGTGGAAATTAGGACTACAGTAGTGGTAT
This sequence comes from Pteropus medius, assembly GCF_902729225.1. Lineage (NCBI taxonomy): Eukaryota > Metazoa > Chordata > Mammalia > Chiroptera > Pteropodidae > Pteropus > Pteropus medius. The sequence continues at coordinate 1,606,542 of NW_024344374.1, forward strand.
TCATTAATTTTCCTTTATCATGTATTCAGATAAGTAAAATAGACTGAGATGATGGTGTTACTTTCTCTTGTGGGTGCTCAGTTTACAAATTTCAGTCTACTATAAATATATCAACATCACTGAGATTTGCCCAGAGTTTTCTCAGGGAATAGATTATTGCTCAGTAATGGGGAAGTACCTTTTCAGTTTAGTTCAGGTCTTCTCTCTCCATTTTTTTAAAATATTATTGTAGAAATTAACATTTACATAGTTTATTAATGTTTACAGAGCACTCTCACAGTTCTTCATTTGATCTATAAATCATCCAGAAAGATCAGTAGAATAGATATTATTTGATGTCCATTTTTCAGGTGAAGAAAATAAAGTTCAAATATGTTAAATGACTTGCTTGTGATCCCTAGAAGTAGCTTGGAAAGATATAAATAAGAATCTGTTTCCAGGTTCTGTGCCAGTAGCTCTTATTGTGGACATAGAACCTAGATGCTTCTAGTCTTTGAGAGCAATTTTGGATTTAATTAAAACTCTATAGTTTTATTTTAACTCCCATATTTTAATACAGAAAATTTTTCAGGTATTTACCAATTGGTAGGTCATAATGCTAGAGATTTTCCCAGTTGTGAAATGATAATTGACTAGATTTACTTCCAGAATCTGATTGTACACATTCTAATAGGTTCTTGGGCGTTAGAGTATTTCAGTGATCTCTAATTCACATAGTATTTGAATAGGTTTGCATGCCAGAAGTTTGATACCATTTGGAAGATAATATAAAATATTATATTAGAATAAAAATATAAGGCTCATAAGTTTTGACAAGATAAACTCAGAAGAATATGTTTGCGTCACAAAGGTAAATAGAAAACCTAACTTGAAGTAATTTATTTGGATTAGCAAATGTTTTTATTTGAGAACTGTAGATAACTAAGTTATCTAACCAAGAAGCGCAGTTACTTTGAATTACTTGTTATCAAACTGAGATGTTACTGTGGTTATTGAGAGATTCTTAACATTTCAGAGTAGTCTTATTCACAGGCAGATAACCTTTGCTACATAACTTGAACTGTGTCAGGTAAAATTGCATTATTACTCTCCCTCAGGCATATCGTATCTTTTTATTTCTTTTATTCCTTCTCATTTACCCTTTATATTTAGTGACCAAACTTGGACCTAAATGCGGTGAATTATACATTTTTTCAAATTCAGTGGAATTAGGAAAATGAATTGCTGGCGTATAATTTCCTTGGAGCTGGGCTGGCTGTTCCTGTTAGTATCTGGGTCTTACTAGTCAAATTCTTGGTCTTAGAGTTGTAGGGAAAGACTAAGATGATTCTAGTTTTTTTGAGCATTCATCACTGGGGTAAACCCACTGGGTTGTGGATAGACTGACACTCAACCCCAAGGACCACTGAACAGTGATTTTGAACTTCAGGGAGATCCAGAATAAAATGTGTCCCTTAAATAGCTATGGGTCATGGATTTTCTAGGGTTATTCCATAGCACTGAAGTGGCCACTAATGAGAGCAAGAGCTCCAGATTTTTAAAAAATGACATGTTGAACAGTTGTTTACTAATTATTTTGGCTTGCTGAAGCCCTTTTTGACCAACTAGTAGAAATAAGTGTATGAGCAAAGAATTGGAGGGAAAGGGAGAATGGTAGAGATTAAACAGTTGAGGCCTACCAAAATTTCATATCCTTCTACTCATCCTTGGTATGGAAAACAGTGAACATTGTTTATTTCTGTCTCTCCAATGTACATAGCACTATTTCTTCTGTCACTGGAATTATCAGAAGTGATGCATAATGTAAGTTCTTATGACCAGAATTTTAAAAGTAAATTATCCCTATTTTTTTATAAAGGTAAATGATATGATATTAATCACAGTTTCCTCTCTAATCTCAAATGATAACGGCTGTGATATAATTTTACAGTACCAAGAAAGCCATCAGTACAACCAGTTAAACCTTTGAAACATACCTTCACTCTGAGATTTTTGATAGTTTGTTTTCATAGACTTTTAAAGATATAGAAACTAATATCTAGCTATATTACAGGGCTTATATGAGAGGCAGGACTAACATTTGAGACTTCACATTTGAAGCTAGTCCTTTTTTTGTTTGTTTTTAACTATATGGTATTATTCCTGTTACCTTTGCCTGTTACTTAGTTGAGGTCCCATAAAGAGATAGCGTCCAAAAATATATATATATATATGAGAGAGATAAAAGATTATACCCCTAGTTTTGAAACTGATGCCTTTCTGTTTGGGTACTGTGGGATTTGATAAGACTGGTCTCAGGTGGCTTGAGAGTCCTGCCTTTTCTTACCACCATTGACTCCACCCTTCTCTCTATCTTGTGAAACATTAGACTGTTTTTCAGCCTTACAATTTTTTTCTTTACATTTTAAAAAATTTATTTACTATTTTTAAAACAGCCTTAGGATTTTAACAAGCAACTGAGAATTGATGGCACCTTAGTTATATCCACTTTTCCCTCAAAAATGTAAATGGCTTCACATGCATTACCTAATAGCTAGTAGAGAGGTTAACCCTGTTTTCTCAAGGCAGTTCATTCTTGATAATGCAAGGTCTCAATTTTGCTTAATCCTAACTTTTTAGTAACCTCTACCTATTAAGGAAATCTATTTCCATTTTTACTGAGAAGGTGTATTGCTTCTTTCTGTAAATTCATTGCTGTTTACATGCAAATGTTGAAAGCTATTAATTTGCATAGTATGACATTTGCTAGAAGCAGTTATTGTTAAATTTGTATTAATGTTGTATAAAGACAGTGAACAATGGTCAGATGCATAGTTGAAGTTAAAGTGCTCTTTACAGAATAGTAGAGGATAAAAAGATCTTTGATTCACTAGATAAATATTAGGCTCTCTATATGAATATTTTGTTGTTTGATGGTGCATACTTCAGATACACTGAAGCCTTAGGTAAATCAGGGAATATCCTTATGTGAAATAGGCTATTGTAAAAGAATATTCTTTCAGTGAGTCATTACCACAAGTTAGAACTTTTGGAAGGAAATGTAACTAACAGAGGTGGATTAGTTAGTAACTATGTGGTAGGTGAAACCTTGCTTAAAGCAGAGATTCTAGAAATTGCATTTTAAAATAGGAACTGTGCATTACTCAACTACGAAACAATACATTTTAGTGAGTTACCCTCAATTTTAAAAGAGAGGAGGTAATATCTTGCTATACTGATTTCCTGATTTAGCAGTTCTGAGTAAGTATTATGAATAGTACAGATAGTTCCTCCCCACAAATAATTAGAAAAGCACTGCTTTGTGCTTTTTAATTTATTTTCCGGTGATGACAACACCCCATTTCTGAAACACCTATGAAAATCATCTCTAGCTCCATCAGCTGTGTCAGTTCTCTTGCTTTTGCTATCATGGCTCTTTTCTCCATGCTCGTCTTAATTTGAAACTACTGAGAGTTTAAATATGAAATTATTGAATATTAGAGCATCAGGAAAAATATATGTGTGCCAGGCTCTATAATATTGTACAACACATCACTTTCTCCTCTTCCTGTTTAGTAATAACAACCAACTAATAGTCTAATATCATGAAATTGGGGCTTTTGTGTACTGATAGAGATTCCAGGAGAAGAAATAGCAGAAGCAGCCGGGGCCATGCAAGTACATTGATTTTGCTTGGAGTATAGAATATATAGAGAATAATAATGGGAAGTAACATAGGAATTAGTAAATTACGGCCTTATCTTTGGAGACTTTAAATGCTAGGATTAGAAATTTGAACTTTATATATAATGTTGAATAAAATGAATAGGAAAATGATATAATTGTGCTTCAGAAAGTGGAGATATGCTATATTTTTTTTAAAAAATTGAAATATTGTTTTGTATAGCACTTAACTTCAGTTTGGATAACTCATCATCCCATTTGAACCTGAAAGTCGAAGATACCTGTGTAGAGTGGGATCCTACAGGAGGAAAAGGTCAAGAAAATAAAATTAAAGGAAAAGAGAATAAAGGCAGGTAAGCTAGTTCCTTAAATCTGTTAGCTGGAAAAATGCTTATACACTGATTCTTATTTGACAATAACTTATAATAAAATTCTTATTCTATATATCAACATGATGTTGGTAACACTGAAGTGAAGAATATACTATTGTTTGTCAATACTTGAATTTGTCACTAACATTTTTCATTTCTTTTTCTTAGTTTCTTTTCTAATCCTCATATACTTTTTAACTTCAGTATTCCATTTCTTTTAAGTTATATCTACAGCAACTTGAACTGCTTAGAGAGAAGTTCCTAGTATAGTTCCTGAATTTTAGATTTCTAGATCACCTGCCTTACCTGAAAGTCTGCATAGAAAGACAACTTTTAGCATGTACAACTCCAGTATCTTGCCCCTAATTAGCAGCCTTATGAACCAGAGTTAGACTTTAATTGTTGTTAGACTTATTTAGATGGTCTCAAAGTATGGGGGCTTCTTTCATTTTTAACAGAGGAAAATTTTGCTCAAACTGAAATAAGATAATATCATTGTGAGTTACAATGGCAAATCAAAAAATATTCCTCATGAGGCTTTTGGTCTAATTTTATTATAAGCTGTTAAATTTAAGTTATAAAGCAGTCTCTTAACAGTTGCCTATTTTTATCTGACAGTGTCCATGTTACTTCACTGAAGAAACATACAAGGTGATGATCTATGTCTGTCTAGTTCTAGGACTTAGTATAGCTTGGCTGAATAACTTTAATTTTTTTCTTTAACCAATAAGCAGAAGCCATTGCAGCCTTCATGAGCTAAAATATTGCTCTATGTAGACTGTCTCTATTGGTAGCTTATGTTTTGAATTTACAACATTATAGTGTGCTGCATATTATTTGGATTATATTGCATATCATAACAAAACAATAAGCTCTGCTTAAGTGTTTCTTGAATTATTTTCCCTTATCTGACTTTTTTCTGCATTTACTTATACCTGGCATCTCTCTTGTTGTGCTGTATTCAGTATATCTAACATTACAGCTTTGCTTTTATTTGTATTTGACGTGAGGCAGGTTTGAGGTGTTCTTATTTTATAATAATGCAGTTTTAAAAGCATCAGAATAAAAAGTAAATGACATTAGTGAAATTATTAGGATAATGCCAGAAAGATGAATCAGTTCAAATGCATGAGTAATAATGTGCTGATTTGAAAATATCACATATCTTTATCAGAAATCAGGATGTTTTTTCAAAATTACCTTCCTCTCTTTTTTCTAGTTTGTTCATTGGTGAAAGTGATTTTATTGTTAGTGTATTATAAATTGTAAAATGCAGCTGGATTTAATAGAGTGCTTGAAGCTTCATTTGGTCAGTTAGAGATTTTTAAGCTCTTTGTGCTTAGCATTTCAGATTATATTTTTTTCTCCCTTTAAGAGTATTTTCTACGTAGGCTACCTCTGGAATATCATATACATTTCTTTCTATAAATATGTGTTAACTCTAGGATGTAAGATGAATGTTGTGGAATTTATAGAGATAAACATTGCCCCTGCTGTCCAGAAGTGTGCCCTGTTGGTGAAAGATAGATCTATATACAAATAACATCATGCAAGGTAGCAATTATGCGTAATGGTAACTGTGAAGAAAGGATTTTAGAGGAAGAAAGGTGTCCTGAACTGCCAGGTGTTGAAGTGGTTAATTAGGACAGTGAGGCAAACTGAAGGTAACATCAGGCCTTTATCCCCTGGTTATGATAGTATAAGCAAGAGGCCACAAAGGAAAGGGTGCTAGCTCTTCCAGTGTGCCATTTTCCCCAACAGAATGAGGTGAGGGGTCAAGTAAATCAGAGAAGGTCGCAGGTGGAGGATATCACCTCACTGCTGAGGAAACCCGAAGCAAAAGTCTCCTTCTGTTATTTTATGGACCTGAGGCCAAGAAGGTGAGAGAAGGGGAAAGGTTAGGGAAAAAAAAGTATTGAGACAGCATAGAGAAAAGCGTCTCCATTCACCCTTGCCCCCTTTATGGAGATCCCCTCAGAGGCCCCTGAAAAGAGTCTCAGCTGAGGGCCCCCCCTCCCATAAGGGGGGTCTCTGAATAGAGGTCCCTAAACTAGGAATGCAGATGCATATGTGAGTATGGGATAGGGGAAGGGATTGCAACTTCTTCCAGAAACTGCATTGAACTGTCGGTACACTGAGTCTGGTGTGGGGGGCGCCGGATGGGCCTTTGGGCGGGCGCGGTGGAGTGGCGTGACGGTGGATTTGGTGGACGGTGGCGGATTCCGGAAGCCGGAGGGTGGGGCGGACCGGGGGAGGAGGAGCGGAGGAGATGGGGACGGACCGTTCACCGGACCAGCCACAGAAACTTCTGAAACCAGGATACAGGACCCACCCCTGCCTGCCTGCCTTATGCCCCTGCCCGCTACTACTACTACCTACTACCTGCCTGCCCCCACCCCCCCCCCCCCCCCCCCCCCCCCCCCCCCCCCCCCTTGCCACCTTGCACTTGCCTTGGGACAGGGAGTGGGACAGTTGGATGGGTTTGGGACAGGGTGGTGGGGTTGGTTTGATTGGGTTGTGGTGGGGTGGCTTGGAGACAGGATGAGGTGGGGTTGGGACAGGTGGTAAATGAATAAGATGAATTGGGTAGCAAAAAGATCATTTGGAAGCTGGTGAAATAATTCAGAGGAGAGGTAACAAAAAGCCTTAATTCAGATAGTTGAATGACCAGCATATTGTTAAAGGGGGCGGGAATCATATTTGACATAGACAATACTAGCTGTTGTACTTCTTGCAAAAATGTACTTAGGGTCGGAAGTCAAGAATGCTGCAGTGGAAGAGTTCTTCTTATTTAACTTTTATCTGAAATTTAAACTGCCATTTGCAGTAGTTATGTCTGTTTTTCTTTTCTCCATGCTCTCCTTTTATTTCTTTACTACTGGTAAGTTATAATTTTTTGTTGTGTTTTAAATGCAGTAATTCAGTATAATTGAAATAATAATTTTTAAACATCTTTGGGATTTGATTTATTTTGAGTTTTTGAGAGTTAGTGAAATATCTAATACTGTCTAGTTTACCATGTCATACAGTTTGTTATCAGGGGAGGTCAGGTTGGATCTTGTCCGTTTTAGTGGGAGAAATGCTTTTTAATACTTGTTATTATCCTGTGCATGGATATGGGAAATTGCTGCTTCTCTATTTAAGAAGAAAAGATCCAGAACAAAAATATCTACTGCTTACAAAAAAGTTCTTTAGTCTTGATTATAGTAAGCCTGTTTTTGCCTTTGCTTCTATTTACATTTAGCTGCAAGAAATATAAGCTATAATCCATTATATTCCTTGAGTTCTTTTTTTTTCCTTTGTATCTTGTTTTATTTTGGTATTGTTTCTTATTTTGACTGTGTGTCCTTTGTGTAAGCCTTGCTCAGTCTGCATGATGTTAGTGTGTTCAGCCTGCTTTGTGTTGATGACTTCTTACATTTGAGTGTTTATCGTTGACAATTCTGTATAATAATTCAGATAAAATCAGATGGTGCTATTTGTGCAATATAATTAGAAAATCTTTTCAGAGGTTCTTTTTGTGATTTGTAATTTTAGTTTATGAAACATTTACAACATAGAATGTTTTTCTTTTTGCTCCTGTTTATGTAGAAGTGGTACACCATCACCCAAACGGACATCTGTAGGTTCCAGGCCACCAGCAGTAAGAGGCAGCAGAGATCGTTTTACTGGGGAGTCATACACAGTGCTGGGTAGGATAAAAATAATAGTTTTTTATTATTTCATCTTAAAGGCATCATTGTCACACTGGTGGGCTTTCCACTCAGAGCTGGAGTAGTTGCCTATATAGCGAATGAACCTTTCCTGAAGCTTCTTCCTCTTGAAGCCTAATTACTTTGGCAGGTTTTCAAATAGTCTTATTATTGATGTATTTAAAACTCCACTTCATTTTACATAGCATTCCACATTATGTAGAACTCTTGAAGAGATAGTAAGGAGGAAAATTTCTGAAGCCTTTTAAACACAGAAAAATTAGTAATAAATAAACAAGTAAGTTATAGCAGATACTCTGCAATTAGTGTCTGTGTTAACATTCTGAATCAGATATTTTATGCCATTTTATGAAATAAGAAATAGGTTAAAAGCTATGTATGTGACTCATAAATAAGATCTAAGAGTCAAATTTACCTTTCTGATCTTTTGTAGGAGATACTGCTATTGAAAGCGGACAACATTATTGGGAGGTCAAGGCCCAGAAGGATTGTAAATCCTACAGTGTGGGAGTAGCATACAAGACTTTGGGGAAGTTTGACCAATTAGGAAAGACAAACACTAGTTGGTGTATCCATGTCAACAACTGGCTACAAAACACATTTGCAGCAAAGCATAATAATAAAGTCAAAGCCTTGGATATTACTGTTCCTGAAAGGATAGGTGTATTTTGTGATTTTGATGGGGGTAAGTTTACTGATTTTCTCTTAAGTCATTTTGTCATAGTCCCTTGTATTTCAATACTTTTCACTGGTAATCATCTATATAGAATTTCCATTAGTATTGTGGTAAGGGTATTTCGACCCACTAGGATTTGATCACAACATAATTTCAGCTCCAGAATTGACTGAAAGGGCATGTGATATCTGCCTGCAGTTCTACAAAATACTCATCTATAATATACCAAATGAATCTGAAAGAAAAATTTTGCTAATTTTAGTCTTTAAAGCAATTAAATTTCTTTTGTCCATTTTAATTCCTTCTTATCTTGTTTTATTACTTGTAAAGAGTGGTCAAGTCACATTTTTCTAGCTGGAGTAGACCTTAGCAATTACTCAACATTTGTCACACGGTATAAAATCTTTTTCACATTATCTCTGCAGGTAGTTGCCACTTCTGTGCTTGAACTTTTTATGTGAAGCTTATTGTCTTAGAAGGCAGCCTGTTTCATTGCTGGATAGCACTTGGTCAAAAGGTTTTTCTTAAATTGACTCACTTTGTCTACCAATTACTTCTAAGACTGTTGCTCTTAAATTTTGTCATGTGAAGAAACACAGTTATGTTCTCTCATACACATTTACATGAAAATCCATATTCATTTAAAAATTGCTAACGCTTTTTTTTTTTTGGCCATTTTTCCGAACTGTACATCCTCTGTGCCATTTGTTGTTCCTCTCATTTAATTTTCCCAAACCTTTATAATCTCCTATGGTTGTATATTATGTCAATATATTTCTTAAAGATGGGTTCTCAAAGTAGGACACACAACTTCTGACCATCATAGGACAGTGTTTTGGCAGCACATTTCTCTCACTGTGACTAAAAGCACTGTTGACCTTTATTGAGGTTGTAGCCACCTAATCCACTAGATCTTTTTTCATGGAGTGCTGTCAAATTGTTTTTTCCTTTTATATTAGGCAGTTTAGGGTGGTCTTTTGTTGTTTATAACTCAAATGAACAATGTTATATTTGCCCTCAAGTTTCATCATAATAGATTTGGCCAAGCTTTCCTTCCTCTTAAAATCATCTAAAAATCAACTTGATATTTATCTTTTGTGAAATTTCTTTAAGCTTTTTGAATTAGGTATTTGATAAGTATCTTCTCTGTTGTCATCTAAACATTTCTAAAAATTTTGAAGACGACATACTATTTAACTAATGAGCAAAAGTAATTCTCTAGATGTTCTCTCCAATTAGACACTTTAATAAAACCCAATTTTTCCATTTTAAGCAACATTGTATAAATAATTCATGAGCTATCAACCTAGTTACTCAAAAAAGAAAAAAATGCATGTCAACTTGATTTATGTTTAATGATGACATGTCGTTTTTGCTGTATTCTTTTTTACTTATTCACTTTGAATCAGATAAATAACATTCCTCAGGATAACTGGTAAATTTGTTGGCACACATTTTTTCCCTTTTTCAGCTACCAAGATAATACTTGCTTATCATCTTCTGTCTCCTTTCCCATACTTTGTGGTTCTTCACAGAGAGTAGTGATAAGTATAATTGTTAGCCTAGAGCACAGGATACAGGAGGGAGTTGTAATGTAGAGTGGGATCAGATTTTGAGGGCCTCGAAGAATAATAATAGGCTAGTCATTTTTAGTAATTGAGGGAGGGGGGCTTGTGCACATTTTAGAAAACTACAGTCATAATGATAATCTAGTTTTAGAAATAATAAAGAGTAAATGGTCGAATGTGGAAGGAATTGCAAACAGATAGGGTAAGACTTTTCAGGAGACAGTCTTTAAGCAGTGTAGGCAGGACTATGTCTTTTTTGTTAAGTATTATGTCCTTATTGCCTGAAAAGTGGTTCTTACATTCTAAACCCATAATAAGTGTTTATTAAGTGATCAGTAGTAACAAGGGCCTGAGCAGTGGGGAAGCAAGAAGAATGGTCTTGATGGTATGAAAGTAGAATTCATAGGAGTTGATAACTAAATATGGATTGGACGGAGAGACAAAGAAGAACTGAAGATGACTTTGAGGTTCCAGCCGGTGTAATCGAGAGGATGGTAGTGTCATCAGTATGATAGGGAGCAGAGTCCTAGGGACAAATGAAATGCCTGTGGGACAACTATGTGACATGTCTGGCCAATATTTGGAAATTCAGAAGAGAGGTAGAACTGAAGCTAAATATTAGAGACAGCATCGCACAGTGGCTATGGAAGATTGCCCAGAACAGTTAAACATTATTGCTCTGCTGCTCACTAACTTCGTGGTCATATATACGTTGCTTAATATTTTGAGGTAAAGCACCTAGTGCTTTAATAGTAGGATAAATATTAGTTTCGTTTCTTCTCTGGTGGCAGCTGATTTGTTAAGGGAGCATTGTAGCTAGAAAAAGAGCCTGGACAAACATGTACATTTAGAATAGGAGAAAAGGGGAAGATATCCTCAGGGTTATGATACAAACCAAGAGAATGATCATGAGAGAAGAATTTCAAGTAATAACAGTTGTAAGGAGGCCATCAGGTTAGACAGTTAGGGGGTCAAAAAGTTATTTTAGTTGCACGATCATGTTGAAAGACTGCGCGAGAATTTTAAAAATTAAAACCAAAGCAGTTAAACTATACTAAGATTTCAGAGACTGAAGTATGAGTATGGCTTCAAGTAGTTAGAAGACAAGGTTTAATAGAATAAACCTTAAATGATGATAGGATTGGGGTAGAGACTGCTTATAGTAAAAATGAGGAAGAAATACTCTTGGTTTTTACTGGGCTAAGAAAACCATTTGTTAAATAACGATAGAATAGTTTATAGTTGAGTAAGTAGAGTACTGCCAGATTATGGAAGCACTGTGGAGATCTTCAAACTCAGGGAAAGAAAACTGGATTTGGGCTTTTTCTTAAGCATGTTTTCTACTCATTTTCAAGTGAGAATTACTAAGTCCAGTCATTATAGTTTGTAACAAAAAAATGTCAAAATAGGCATGTAGTTACTAGTTTTATGCATGATTACACATTAGACTTAATTAGATGTTACAGTATTTATAATAAATCAGGCTTCTTTTTTCTTTTTTTAGGTCAACTTTCTTTCTATGATGCGAACTCAAAACAGTTGTTGTATTCCTTTAAGACAAAATTTACTCAGCCAGTATTACCTGGTTTCATGGTTAGTACCTAATTTGTTTTATTTGGTTTGACAGCTTTAAGAATAACCTGTGCTGTATATTTAGGGAAGCAAAATATCTTCCTTTTTCTTCTCTCCCTTTCACACTAGTCCACTTATCCCAAATCTGTGATTACCTGTATATTTTTGATATACTTCATTGAAGTAAATGAAAATACATAAAAGTATGTACATCGTAAGTATACAGTTTGATGAATCTCCATAGCACTGCACTTACTTTTGAAGCCAGCATCTAGATCAAGAAATGCAACATTACCAGACTCTTATAGCCGCCTTTGTGCCCATTTCCAGCCACTATTGGCCCTCCTCCAAAGTGGTTCTATCTTGAGTTTTAATACCATAAACTTATTTTGCCTCCTTTTCAGTTTTGTGTAAATGGAATCATATCTTTTTGGCTTAATATTAAGTTTGTGAGATTTATCCAAGTTTTTCTATGTGGTGGTGATTCATTCAATTTCATATAGTTTTCCATTATATGACTCTGTCATAATTATATCCATTGTAATTTAGTTGGTACTGGGGACATTTTCAAATAGAACTGCTATGAATATTTTTGTTTATGTCTTTTGGTAGGTGTGTGTGTATAATCAGTTGTATTAGTTTTCTAAAGTTGTTCCTTATACTGATTTGCCACCAGCAGTATATGAGAGTTTGAATTTCTCCACATCTTTTTTTTCAGAGAAGAGGCATTAAAGATTCATCCCATAAGTTTATTTACAAACATATCTAGTATGTTGAGTTCAACAGTTTGATCCATTTTTCAAGGGGACTGGACCTCTTAAAATGCTCTTCACATCTGTTTCATGGATTAACTAAAACATCTTTCATTCTTAAGCAGTTGGTGTCTTACTATAAAGCAAGGTGCAGCAAATCCAGCCCCAAAGTACAAAGTCATCGTAGCTAGCAGCTGCCACTTATTCCACTAAAAATGGCAAATTCTTCCCCGGGCCCTCCTCATAGTGTCTCCTACAGACCACTGAGGTTGTGATTCCTGGATGCTCTGTCCCCACATGGCGCTGTTGGAAGTCATGCGGAAGGCGCAGGGACCACAGGGAACACAGGGACCGAAAGCTGAGGAAATGGCGGTAGCACACCAAGTCCTTTTTCCACGACCTCTTTTCCCTGCGTGCAAGGTCTGAAAGAGCCCTCCACATCTTTGTTACCACTTGATATTGTCCTTTTTTATTTTGGCCCTCATAGTCTTATAGTCTTTTTTTATTTTAGTCCTTCTACTCCTTAGATATATTACATTGTGCTTTTCATTTGCATTTTCTTGGTCACTGTTGAACACCTTGTTATATGTTTATTAACTATTTGAGTACACCCTTTTGTGAAATGGTTGTTCAAGTATTTTGCCTGTATTCCTATTTGGTTTTCTTCCTATTTCTTATTGATTGATTGGAGTTCTTTATATAGTCTGAGTCCTTTGCCAGGTATATGTATTGCAAATATATTCTGCACTCTTTCCTTTTCCCTCTCTTGTTAGTGTCTTTTGATGAGCAAAAGTTGTTAATTTTAATGTTGCTCAATTTATCACTTTATTCATTTATGGTTAACACTTTTTGTATTCTGTTTAAGGAATCTTTATTCATGCTAAGATCATAAAAAATATTCCTGTGTTTTAAAAGCTGCTTCTTGCATTTACAGTACAAGTACAATGTAGAATTAATGTTTGGTATGAAGTTGGGGTCAAGATACAGTCTTTAATTCCATATGGATATTCACTTATTTCAAGACCATTTATTAAGATCATCCTTTTTCCATTGCAGTGCAGTGTCATCTTTGTAAAATATTAGATGACTGTCTATGTGTAGGAGGCAGATTATATACGTATCTATACACATAGATATCATTTCAGGGCTATTCAATTTCAGGTTTATTTGTATAAGAAAAAGTCATGCTTCTCCATACAAAATGAAACTTGGTTTTCAAATTTTTTTTTTTTTTGAGCAAGTATTACTGCTTCTCTCAACTCTTTTATCTTTTGCATTTCTCTATAAGGTTTGGCTACTGGGAGGAGTTCTGCTATCCAGTTAAGATCATCATTATTATGGCTAGAACATTCTTTAATTTGGGGTCTGTGTCTCATAAACTCATTCACATTATGGTAATTAATAGAATATAGCAAGTGTATCTGGATTTTTGCATTTGCGTTTTTCTTAGAAGTCCTTAAAAATTCTTATTGTTGAGTTAGGGAAGCAGCTATTGGGGTCTGAGGTTCCTATAGTCCTCAGGTTACACCTCATCAAAATCCAAAGCAGTAACTGGGATAAGGAAGTTGGCTGTGTACACTTCTCTTGCTTGTTGTGAAAGTTAGCATCAGTAATGATAGCCAATGTCTATTGCCTAGAGTAATCCAATTTACCTTCTAAGTTTCTGCAGCCCTTAGTTCCCTCTCATGTGCAGCTCCAGTAGATTCTGCCACCACAAAGACTCCCTTTGGCCTCTGTGATTCTAAGAGTTAGCCTTCCCACTTCCTCTCAGTTCAAATATGAAGATTATCAGTTTGGAACTTGGCAGTGTTCACATATGTGTCAATTTGCCTTTCAAATGAAAATTTAAGGCTCACTGAAGTTTTGATTTGATTTGAAATCTGACTGAAGCTTTGTTTTTGTCTTTTCTTAGGTTTGGTGTGGTGGACTTTCTTTGAGTACTGGGATGCAGGTTCCAAGTGCCGTGAGAACACTTCAGAAAAGTGAAAATGGAATGACTGGGTCAGCTAGCAGCCTAAACATTGTTACTCAGTAATGCCTATTTAGAATGTTTACCTGCAGTGGTGGGAAGGAGATTTGCTGTGTTCTGCTTTAAGGCCTGGAATCCGTTAGAATTAAGCATCTACTACAAAGTATTCACAAGAATCTACTGTGCAATATCATAGAAGCAAGCAGATATCAAGCAAGAAACTGATATTTTAAAGAGCAAATGGGAAAAAAAGGCAGTGTTTAAATAATTATATAGAAACTCATTTTTGTGTTTTCTTGGATTAATTTGGCTTTTCTCGTATGTTTAGTTACATGCAGTAATCCTAGGGCCTGAAGAAAAAGCATTTAAATCTCGCCTTCTTTCCTTTATACTTTCTCTTTTTTTTCCTCATCACTACCTATTATTTAGTTCTTAAACTGAAGCTTTAAAAAAACACAGTCCTCTGAGGTTTTCTAAAAATTGAAATAATTGGTTGGGATGCTAGACAGGTTTTCTTACAGTGGTTTATTTCCCCCCTTTTATAAATAAGTTGAGTTTTGCTAAATTATCCTCGTTTTATTGACTAGATTGTGTATCATTTTTTTTCCATACATCATGGTATTTCTCTTGCGGCTATAACTCAAAATAGAGAGTGAATAGGAAGAGTTTCTAGACATAATAGCTTAAAATCACCCAAATTTCAGTTTTTTACCTGCTGCACTAACATTGGCAAAGGGATAATCTTTATATGTTGCCCTATTTAATTAGACTTCTTTTTATTCCATCATTGGATGATGGGTAAAATTTTTAAAAGCTTTCTATTTTCTGGTTTTGTTATCTAGTTTAATACTACCTTTAATAGTTATCGGTACAATTTCCACTTGTTTTTGGTAATAACTGATAATGCTTATACTGATTTTTTAACATTTCTAATAGGAATGAAAGTTTATTGAAGTTATATAGAAGGTAGAAAAACCTACACTACTCAAGTTTTATCTAAGAAGGATGAAGCTATAAGGGGAGACACCTAAAACTTTTCTTTACTGAAGTCATTTATATCTGCTTTTTGATAAGGAATGGTTTAAACAAATGTTTTGAAGGAAAAAAAAAAAATATATATATATATATATCTGTCAGACTTACTCGGCACATGAGTTTTTCAGTTGCAACCACAGGTTATTTTTCTCTCAGTCCTTTTGCTACATTCATTTCCTTTCTAAAGGGGTGAAATTCTTCCAAAGATCAACATAGAATCTTTGCTAAAGTTATTGAAAATATGTTAACATGATTATTGAGAACATACCTATTTTTTAAAAGTTGATTAGAATTTGTAATAAAAGTCCTTTGAGCCAAACTGAAAGTTGTGATTAGAGTAGCATTTAAGAATTCCTTGAGTGTTTTAAAGAGGTCTGAATTTATATGTTCTTTAATTTTTGAAGTTTTTACTTTCTCTTTTTGATTTATTTTCATTCTAAGTATATTATGCTATGACATCCTTCTTCCAAGAAGTAACCAACACTGCTTACATTGGAGTTGCTTTTTACAGAAAGGCCTGTGGAATAGGAATAGTTCATTCTTTCTTAAAGTTTACTGCTTACTGATAGGATGTTTTGTTCATTTTAAAACACATCTAAGTGAGGAATTTTATTTGAATTGGGTCTTATTTTTCCAGAGGACAGTCATATCTGCACCATTGTCTGAGGACATATTAGTCATTTTAAAGACTATAAGGGTGTTTAGAGAATGAAATATGTCAATAGATACTCTTTTGATTCTCTAAACAAATATGATTTTGGTTTTTGTTCCTCCCGAGAGTTTGAAAAATTTTTTTGGATGTTCTGTTCCCTACAACAGGGTTATTCCAGGACCTACAGAAACAGGAAGTTATAAATCTCTTTCATAGAGTCAAACCTGAAAGCAGTAATTTAGTGGTGGAGCTGCTTCATGTGAACAGTTATATATGTATATTATAGCAAAAATTACACAGAAAAAGCCAGAAATTCTTACATAAAATTTTTTACTATTATGTCTTATATAATTGTATCTTCTCTTTAATTCAGTGCCTTCTTCCTCTAAGCATGCTCTTGCTTCATGCTCCGTGCCCTATGCAGTGTCAGCTGATATTTGAGCCAGAAACCATCGTGTTATACTGGTGAGGGCCTTCTATTGCAGGGGCATGGGGAACAAGAAATATTAATCAGGGGCTGGTGGAGTGCATATGATTCTTTCCTGGCTCATGCTATCATTTGAAACCCTTCATATAAAATTTTCTAATATTCGTTTGGAAAATTCATTGGAAGTAATACTGTTATTACTTCAATATGAGAATCTGAGGTTTTCCTCTTACTGCGCTTCTTCTTAAAGGTCTCTAAAAAAAAAAGAGTAAAATGTGTGGGATTTTAGGTTTAGTTGTTTTAAGTTTATTTGTATTAAGTTAAACGAGAAAGTTTGCCACCTTCATTTCAAACTAGAAAATAAAAAACTAGTGCCTATTTAAATAGTCTCAAGGTAACTCTTAACTTGACCATATATATAACATTCTCATTGACATTTAAATTTAAAAATATTGGGCTCTTTTGCTCGATTTATACATTAAAAAGTTGGCATACCCTTTCAGACATTCTTTATTGGTTTATTTACTCTTTGTTTTGACAGGTGAAAACATAATTGCTTTCTGTAAAAGAAATGCATGAGAGGTTGACAGTAATGGATGTATTGTAGGTCTAAAAAGTTACATTTTATAAAAACATGCACTTAGTATTGCATTTCTCTTTTGCAGTTGAATCCCAAATCAGTTTTAGTAAACTAGATAAAGAAATGAAGGAATTGCCTTAAGCACTTTAGAAAAATAATTTTTTTACAATTCGTTTTGATTCTTTGGGCTGCCCATTTCACTTTTACTAACTTTTGGTAAATATGTATGTATATACCAAGCATTTAGCAACAGTGCACATAGAAATTTAATATACAGTGATTCTTTGAGTGTTCCAAGTGTGGTAAACAAACGGAAAGTATTAAAGGCATGCCTGTCTGTATGTGGGTTTAATCGATGGCATCTGTACCATTTTGACAAACCGTGAACTGCTACTGTACAGCTAGACTTGGCCTGCTTTGTTTTGAGAACAGTAATTTTTTCCTGTGTTATCATCCAAAGAGATATATTGGCTTGGTTTTATTTGCTCATTTATGAAATTAAAGCATGAACAGTATCATGTATAATTTGAATTTTTGTGACTGATCCTCGATGGTATAAATAATAAAAGTAAATAATTTGTCATGAAATCTTTTAATTAGGCTGATACTCTGTTTCATGACTTACCTAGAATGATTAGTTCTTCTGTATACTTTTTACATAAAATTATAGTTATATATTTTTAATTGTTTCTTTTGGAAACAGGTTAAAAATTAGAAAAGGATATTATAGAAAGTGATTATTTCAAAGTATTAATTTGAGGACAGTATAGACTTTTTACTGAAAATATGTGGTTCCAGGCTGAAAAAAGTAAGGACTGTATTTTCAAATCATAATAATTCTTTTCAAAAAACCTATATTTGTTAGTGTTCATTCATTAGCTAATTTATACAACAGATATTTTAAGTATCTGTGATGTGACTGTCATACTTTGTATTCACATCTCCAAAATTAATGGTTTGATTTATTGTGCATATAGTTTTGCTGCTCGAGTGGTGTGACAAAGTTTGCATCTTCAAAACAATGTTTTGCTAGTAAGTCAAATTTTAAAAAGTAAATTTGTTATAGTTTGTAAAAAAAATTGAATTTTAATAAGTATATTGCACATAATATGGTTCACTTTTATGTAGTCACATAAAATGAGTCTGGAAAAGTTTCTTTATTTTTACGCTGGATATATTCTTTTAGGGATGTGTACAGTCAGCATAAATTTACTCAACATCCAAGTAACCATGAAGTTATTTGTTATTTTTAACCAAAATGCACATTTCATAATGTCAGTACTGGAGCATTATAAGAGATCATGAATGTTCTTTAATCATTACAGAACGATTACCTCATGTTCAGTATAGTTTTCTTTGTATCTTACAGTATTCATATATGCCAATATGTGTGATCCTGATATGTCACTTGTGATAGCTTTGTTCCTTGGCATATTTGATTAATGTAAATACTTTAAGCTTTTTTAGTAATTTGGAGTTTAAATGGATTACATTTAGTATATGTTGTTTTTGTTGAAAAGATGTTGTTAGACATGCCATACAAAAGTTAGTATTGGCTTATAAATTGCAGAAATTGCTATATACTTTTTTCTTCTGACTACCCAGTTATTAAAACAGTATTTGTTATTTCTGGGTTAATATAAGGTATTGACTTTTGATTCATAACTATTTGAGCTATGTTAGTTTAAACTGATAAATTTTCTTAATGGTACCCATTCAATATAAGTTGGTCCTTGGGAATGGACATGTAGAGGATTTCACAGTATGTAGGGGAGAAGGTAGGTGAATGTGTTTGCTTTGGCTTGGAGCTTCTTAAGATTAGACAGATTTTAAAATAAGTTAAAATGTAAGTGATTGGTAAAAGGCCTTTCTCATTAGTATTGGAACTTTTTGGAGAGCCTCGGCTATAAGAATGCATTTTTAAAAACATTTCTATTATCTCTAAGGTACCAAAGCGCTGAGTCTAATTTACCTCCTAAAGGAGACTCTTTAAAATCAAATTTATAACTAATTCATACTATAAGATATATAATAACTAAAGTTTTAGAGTAATTTATATTAAAAACCACTAGTCTTTAAAATTTCTGGATAAATATAAAAATATTTTGGCTTCATTTCTTTTAAAGTATTTAGAATTTATCACCTTAACTCTGCCATATACTAGATCTATGACCTCTGCATAAATCATTTATCACCTTTGGGCCTCCACTGCCTTACATAAAATAATTGTAATTTGCTCAGCCTACCTCACAGGGCTGTTGTGAGGAATAAAATGAAATGGATTTTATGAAGTGGCTTCAGCAACAGTAAAATGTTATGTAAATGTAAGGTATTAGTTTTGGTTAATAATGGGTTTAAACATTTAGATACTTCTAGATGACATTTACTGTGATAAAGCATGTGCTTAAAGTGGTAAAACCAGGACTTCAAATGTGATTTAAAAAAACAAAAAACCCAGATTAAAAAGCCCTTTAGTTTGTGCATGACTTGTGGCAATTTTGTATTTTCTCATCAAGCCTGTCATTCTATGTCAAGACTTTCTAGAAATGTAAAATTTCTTCCACAGTATTAGTGTGTCACTGTACAATAGTAGCATTAATAAATGATTTAAGGTATGTTTCCATCCAGGCATTTGCACTTTGAATTTATCACTGCTCAGTGCCACATGCAAAGAATAAATTTGGCCTAAATCTTTCCAAACTACCAAATGGTTAAAGTTTGTTGTCGTTAGATAGATGATATAAGGTATATACCATTTAACATTTGACAACTTTTGTTGCATTGTCATTTAAAAAATAGGAAGCATTTCAAAACCTTTTTAATCTGGATTTCATTTAGTATCTCTACTAACATACTTGTCTTGCTTTAAATTGGATTTATTAAGTGGTTTACAGGTTCTCTTGATCTACAGATTATTGATATGTCTATCATCTCGACATTGTTTTGCTATGCAGTTCTGACAATAAAAATTCTTAATTCCTCAGGTTTAAACTTTTAAGTTATGGATGAAGAACATTAATGAACTACTTATAATGTACTGTGCTGCAAACTAGTGTTTTGATAAACATATTGCCTCATTTTTCTCGGAAACAAGACAAAGCCTTTTAAATGGTTTTTAACTTTAAAATAGTGTATTCAAAGTAGGGTAACTTGTATGTTGAAATGATTGCTCTGTATAGGATGACCAAGTTAAATTCTTAAAAAAGCACCTCGAATATCTCACCTAAAAATTAAAACTTTTCTGCTTTGTTTTGCTTCAGTGCCTTGTATTTTATCAACTCTCATTACAGTCTAGAATGTGCTTTGAAAATGACGAGATTAAAAAAGTCATAGTCCCTTTGCCCCCAAAGTTTATATTTTAGAGCAGTGCTATTCAACAGAATTTTATGCAATGATGGAAAGTTCTGTGTAGCTGCCGTTTTGTACATTCAGCTATAGATGGAAGATGAAACGTGATAAGTAACTATACTATAAACAGAAATTTAGTTTCTGTATTTGGAGCTTGTCACATCTTGGATTACATTTTGGTAGATGGTAGCTAAGAGTCAGAACCACAACCTAAGCCTTTTTAAAATTTGTATTCTAAGTTGAAACAGGTTAGGACAAAAAAGAAAACCAATCAGTGACTAGATGAGGCTGGAGCACCTGTAACTAAAGTCATTTTTACCAAGAGAAGAATGGAGACTGGGTAGTCTTGAATCATAAAGAGAGGAGTGTGAGAAACCAATACCCTCATAGAGAAGAGAGTGTTAATGGATGCAACATTTCTGGAGAACGATTTAGCAAGATTTTAAATACGTGTACCTTTGAAGGGTTAATTCCATTTCTAGATATTTCTCTTACATATATACTCGCAGATAAGCCAATACTGACTGCAGTACTACGATGGCAAAATACAAGCAACCTAATTGTTAATTGAAGAAAACAATGGGCTACCAGAATTCCAGAAGCTCCCCTTTTCCAACTTGCTGTAGCAAGCTACCACAATTATGTATTTGTCTAAATATATTCTGCCTGTCTCCCCTCACCTCCTCATAAATGTTAGAAATATATAGACCATTATGGGAAGAAGACCATTATGGGGCTTCTTCAATTAGAGCCCTTTCTTTGGTATACCAGTCCTGCTGTGCCGGACTGGATCTCTGTGGGATAAGAGCACTCTACTTTTCTGTCTAAGTGTTTCTCGTACTAAACCCTAATTTACATGTATACTGTATGGTACTGGTAGTATGTTTATGCCCCTTTTGCAGAAGTTCACTGGGATGATTAGGTTGTGGTGTCTCCAAGTAACCTTACACAGCTGTTGGAGTATGCTATTAATAGAAGGGTATTCACGATATGAAATGGAAAAAGCATGTCCAACAGTATATATGGTATCCTGTGGGTCTGTGTGTACACTTAAACTTGGGCAAGAGGGGTTCCTGCCCCGATCCTCACTCTGGCTGTTCCTCTCTCCATGGAAAGAAAAATTGAAAGAGCGAAGGGAATGTACTCACTTGGGGTCTGCATTCCTCTGCCCATAATTCCATGCCGGACCAGCCCAAAGCTTGCTTATAGAACACATGCAGGACTCTTTCCCAAGTCCATCCTGAAGACAGACTGCACCCCTGTATTCGAAGTGTGGCAGTTTGTGAGGAGTGTGGGTGAAACTTGGATATGCAGACTGGGGTGTCCACATACATGCATACCAAGAACCTTCTGGCAAGCTGAAGCTAGAAGTGAAAGGAGACAGACCCAGGGGTTTTGGGAAAGAACAAGCCCATCTAGTTAATTCTTACCTATTTACACTCAAAATATGTCAGGATTGGCCTCCATTTGTACTCTTGCTCCAGGCACCAAGTGATTTTTAAAAGATGGATGTTTGCTTATAATAGAGGCTGTTTTTACCCCTCTTCTAACTGGACTGGCTACCAGGTTAAAAGCACACAGACTGTAGAAGGCTTATAGCCAGGTTTCCCTCTAGCATGCTGGAGAAGTACTGTTTCCAACAGTTACATGTTTACCTCTAGTTAACTGTTTATTCTCAAACCTGTCCCAAAACTCCAGTCAGGTGATCCATACTTAAAAAGGTCTTAGCTCAAATCAAAAGATTGACAGTGTAATCCTCTGCTTTAACTGCCTCTTTTTAGGTTCACAAGGAACAAGATATGTTATGCACTTAAAAATTATTTACTTCTAGGGACCCTGATGATTTTTCCCTTTTCAAGTAAATTTTTATTATAATGGTTTTCAAACATACAGAAAAATAGAGGCTATTAATAATGAACACTTTTATTCTCATCACCTAGATTTATCAATTGTTAATACTGTTCCATGTTTGTTGTACTTTTTTAACATTTCTAAAAATTTCATCTGTAAGTACCGCAATATGTATCGATGATGATTTTCTCTTTTAAGCACAGCCACACTTGGTTAACATTTTTAGTAAAATTAACAGCAGTCCCTTAATATCATCTAATGGCTCACGCCACATTTAAATTTATTGTCTCAAAAATGTCTTTTTATGGTTGCTTTCTTCAAATCAGGATCCAGACAAGGTCCACACATTACATTTGGTTATATGTGTCTTAGGTCTTTAATTTTGTAGTAGTTCCCTCCCCTTTTTAAATGCCATTGATAAACTGGGGCATTTTTCTTATGGAATGTCCCACATTCTAAATTTAGCTGATCACTTCTCTATACCTAGCATTAAATATAGAGTTTTTATTAAATGCAAGTTCAATTTTTAGGCAAGTGGTGCTGTTTACTTTCTGTTGCATCACATCAGAAAGTACATATCTGGTTGTCCCAGACGTAATGATAAGATTGATCAGGGTTTCAGGTGGTCCCAGCCTAATACATTTATTAAAAAATTCCCCATCAAAATTTCACCTTAATTTTAGTATCCATTGATGAGTGTTGTCCTTTGTATTATTTCATCAGGAGAAACAAAATGGTGATTGTTCTATCATTCATTCTTCATTTATTAGATGGAATTATTATCATTTTGGTCACACTTAAATACACTTCATACAAGAAAGGATAAATACTTGATGTTTTTGCCTTTACCAAGTTTCAGGAGAGTGAATTGATGCCTTGGCAACCTTCAATCATGACTAATGAGTTTCATTTTTAAGGATTCATGAATTCAAGAATTCTTATATATTTGATGTGTTTCAATCAATAGCAGTTACTCATTTTGATGCTCAAATTTTCCCATCTTAGGTCCCTAACAGCACCAGTGTTGGATGATCTTGTTAATGTTTGGTAACTTCCTTCGTTTGGTGTTACCTACTTTTTTGATTAACCTACTAACTACTTGTTCTAAGTATACAGAAGATCTAGTTCTAGGTAATGTGATTTCTACAGAATAAGATTGTGTGTACACAGAAATTTTCCAGAAGGAAAAACAAGAAACGGACAAGAGTCATAACCCTGGGAAATTCGAAACTTTTTCATTTTATGTTTTTCCAAAAACCAAAGTTTGGAAAACAAATACATGCGGGGAGTATTTTCAGCTTTTACTATGGGCTGATAATAGTAATTTTTGTAGCAAGAACTTAACATTACAGTGATGTTTAGTGCTTTATAGTTTCCAAAATTTATTGTAGATACTGATTCGTATCTGATACTTAACAATACTTTGGATTGCACAATTAAAGAACTGCAGAGGGGTGTGTGTGTCCAGACCTCAACCGGGCAACCGGGTTGTCACACTCTGATGGCTGTCGTGCAGGCACTTCAACCTGATGAGCAATATGAAATGCAGCTGCTATTTCCGACTCTACCCCATCTCACCTGATGGTACTCAAACCGAATTCAGAACCCCTCTGTATAGCACACGCAGTAAAAAATTATTCGTTGTTTATCTGAAATTCACATTTAACTAGCACCCTATATTTTATACGGCAAACTCACACGCTTTAGGAAACAGCTCTGCTGGGTGCTCTCCAATTATTGGTCCATTTTCTAAAATCTCAGGTCGCACTTCTGTCGTTATCTAGACAACAGATAAAAGGGCTTTAGCTAAGCAGTTAGATTTCAAATGCTAGGAAATCGCCAGGGCTCAGTAAATTTCGGGGGTAAGGAAGTGGACAGGCGGACATGCGTCAGGACCATGGGAATGTCTCTCACACCAACCAGACCGGTATCCACGGCTCCTGCACTTGACGGCCCCTTTTGCAGCGTTTGCTGTGAGTGCCGTAAAGCAGAGTTGTCACTGCTGTTGAGTGAGGTAAGGACTGAGACGCTCAGCTTGGTCGCCAGGCATGGGCAGATGCTTTCATATAAGCATTGCCTATGGTTTAGATTCCCTCACTGGGCATCCCCCAGCATTCTGGGCACCTACCGTCTCCCGGGAGGCCAAGGCAGGCCACAGGGTGAGCGCTTTCCGGGCAGGGGACTACTCAGTGGGCAGATGTCCACTCGGGCAGTACTTCTTACGCGTCTGGGCGTGTCAGCAAGTAAAACCCTCGTCCTGGGACAGGCCTAGTTTTGGAGGGCGATTGAGACCTTTGTAGGACCCCGATTGGGGTAATGATGTTTGAGCAGGATCGTGAGAACCATCTCCGGATTTGCGAGAGGATCTCTGGGGTGGGTGGGGGAGAGCGTTGCAGGTTGTGGGACCAGTGTGTGCAAAGGTATAGAAGCATGAACCGAACTGCCAGGTTTGCGCAGCACTGCATATTAAGGTAATGGCTGGAGGCATGGGTGCTGGAACGGGGACGCCAGGAATGTGGCAGGAGCTAACGTTGGGTCTCAACTGGGAAGGACCTTGATGCCCTATGAAGGAGTGTGTTCTTGCGAGGGTAGTGGGGAACTGCAACAGCTTTCTAGAGGGAGTAATTTAATTAACTATCTCTTTTCTGATGCTTTCCCCAGGGTTCAACTCTCAGTTTAACTGAAGGAGTATATTTACTCAAGCACCACTCTTGTGTGTTTAATAGTAGGATGAATACTGCTAGCCATGCTAAGTTTCATATGGCTTTAACATTTGCATTTTCAACTGAGGGGTGTCGGGAAAGACTGGATATGTGTAGATGTGACTGTTAGCTTTGGATAGGGATCTGGAGAACCAAGTTTAGATTTTACTACCAAAACCAATTTCTTAGTAACATGAGGCAAAGTCACTTATCTCTGGGCCTCAGTTTTCTCATGTAGAAAGAGGACCTAGATGATACCAGGTTCTTTCTACTTTTGGATCGCAGGTTTCCAAAGAGTAAACAACCTATGAACAAATACCAAAGTGAATGATGGAGCAGAGCATTAGGAATTGGGAAAAGAGGGAAGCCCAACAGAAAAAGCTGGGATTGAATCATCAGGAACCATCTCTGTTGAGCACCATGGATAAAGATAGAGAAGTCAGGACTAGGCATTCACATTTTAGAGTCTATTTGCGGAGGTGGATTTTGAGAGGATACAGGATTTGGGAAGGATGGAACACTAGATGCTGAAGGAACCACAAGTTGGGAGGAAGTGCAGTATGATCTGAAAAGGAAGGAAAAAGGAATGAGCGAAATGTCAGCAATAAACGACTTGATTTCTTAGATTTAGATGATAGATGTTTTGAACCTGGGTTTGTAAAAAGTGAATTTAAGTGCTATTGACAAAAATGAGAATTCTGTTAGAATTCCAGCATGCAGTAGTGTTTTGGGAATAAGGTGTCACGAATTGTAGCTCCAGTGTTGCCAATAACTAGCCTCTTGGGCTGTCCTTTAATTCTAGATCCCATTCTCTGTAAAGTGATGTTGTTGGATTAGGTGGTCTCTCTTCTGTAAAACCTATAAAACATGAGTCTGGGAGAATGGAGGAAGGTATTTGATGGAGAATAAAATTGGTACTTTTGAATGTTAAATTCTAGCTGTAGGAGAGTTGGAAATATAGGCAGTTGGAGTTCATAGATTGGAATTTAAATAGTAGATTTTCTCTCAGAGGTGGTAGTTAAAATCTTGAAAGTGAATTTACTCTGAGGTATAGATTGTGGAGAGACTATAGGATGTGCTCATAGATAGGATGCTAGAGAAATGGTTGAAGGAGACTTGTGGATCTCAGAGCTAAGTGCAAGAACTCCTTTTTTTTTTTTAATGCCTGCAGCACCTGGTCTTTCTAGGTGGTCTCTCATCCAAGTACTAACCAGGCCCAACCCTGCTTAACTTCCAAAATCAGATGAGATTGGGCTCGTTCAGGGTGGCATGGTCATAGACTAAGGACTACTTTTAAAAAAGGATTACGTATAGTCATAGAAATTCTTGGGGCCACCATTGTTATTAAAATAATTTAATAGCATTTACAGTAGATATTAAGCACTCACTTGTGGGAACTGGACCAAAAGCAAATAATTCAAATATATATAATCTCTACTGTCTTCCTAATTGTCTACTCAAAAGTAATATTTACATATTTATTCAAAAAATACTTGTGTGTTTCAGGCACTACTGGGTGCTAGCGATGTAGTGAACAAGGCAGATATTGCTCCTATCTTCCCTGCATGTAAAGGCCTTAGCATCTAGAGCAGTGGTTTTCAAATTTTAATGTGCGTATAAATCACCGAGGGTCTTGCTAAAAT
Source organism: Pteropus medius (assembly GCF_902729225.1). Classification (NCBI taxonomy): domain Eukaryota; kingdom Metazoa; phylum Chordata; class Mammalia; order Chiroptera; family Pteropodidae; genus Pteropus; species Pteropus medius. The sequence goes on from NW_024344374.1 coordinate 1,633,064, forward strand.
GTAGATTCTGAATCAGTAGGTCTGCAGTAGGGCCTGAAAATTCTGTATTTCTGACAAGCTCCAACATGATGCCAGTGTTGCTGGTCTGAGGACCATACTTTTCAGAAGCAAAGATCTAGATCCTGTCTAGCAAATGTGGCAGTTATTAAGCCACTACTACCCATCATCTTTTTATTAATAATTTTCTTGTCTATGGAAAAATATGTTTATTATGAAAATATTGGAACAGTATAGAAAAACATAAAGAATAATGTAAAAATCACCCCAATTCTCCCCATCTATAGATAATCATTATTGATATTTTGGTGAACATCCATCCAGATACTATATATGTACATATATTTACACTTTTTATGTCGTACTGAGTACTTGATACTCTCTAAGCCCTGTGTTTTTGATTGTGTTAACTTTATAGTTTTACTAAGATGGGATGATATTAACATAATTAAAGCCTACAACATGTGTGGGCTGTAGTAAATGAGTATCTATTAATTAACCCAGAGAATGAGAGGGATTTTAATAGTTTTTTTTTAACGTAGTCTTTTTAAATTACAGAATCAACTGACGTTCACATAAGATAAACAGAAAATAAAAATAAAAGCACCAACACTCCTCCCAGCACAAAGACAACCACTGTTCTTACTCTGGTGCGTATGATGACTAAGATAGCTTTTATTTGAACCCATGAAATAACTCGTGTAAATAATGTTTGGGTCAAAAGAACATTCAGGTCAAAAGCCTTTTTTGGCTTTTTTTGGTATATCTGCTGATTTAAAATAACCATAATCTATTGTTTATACTCTGTAGTCTTGAGACAGGAAACAGGTAGCAGGTTGCCCAGTGTCTAGTATATAAGGTTCAGTAATATTTGTGGACTTAATTGAAGAATAAATGAATGAGGTAACAGAGCAAAGTGACCTGTGTGACATAAACTCTGGCTGTCACTCTTTACCTACAGCTGCTCTTGTTCACGTCTCATCTCAAATGCTTTTGTACTCTCTGGGTACACAGAGCTCTTCTGGGGACACAGAAGTCCAGCATATGTGTAAAGTTGCCTTTTAAATCTATGTCTGTGCTTGGATTCTGGAATATGGAATACTGGAGAATATGGAAACATAACTTTCTGTCTCAAGGAACTATAATTTAAGACCGACTGCAAAAAGAATACAAATACACATTGCCGTGGAAATGTAAAGGAAGGGGACTTTAATCAAGAGCAGAAGGAGCTACTAGTAGACTTTTAAGATAACTTATTAATTATTCTAGCATTTATTGTATACTTACTATGTTCTAGGTGATATTTAGTATTTTACATGTATTACTTTGTGTAATCCTCAGAGCAGCCCTGTGAGTCAAGTATAATTTATAGATCCGTTTTAAACATGAAGGCATAGAAAGTTAAATAACCTGGCCAGGATCACATAGGCTGCAAGTGGCAGAGCAGGATTTGAATACAGCAGTCTGTCTTCAGAGCCTGTACTGTTAACTACTCAATAGACAGTGAGTAGGGCAGAGGGTAGGGAGAGGAAGCATTGTAGATAGAAGGAATAGCATAGGCAAAGGCGCCAAGATGAGACAGCACTGTATCAGGGGGTTCACGTAGGGGAATAGCACTAAATAAGCCTTAGAAGGTCTTAAAGTGACACAAAGTGATACTATAGAAATAATTGGACTTTGGTCCCTAAGATGGGTGTTTTGAAGAAAGCCTGGTAGTAGAGTATTCATGTAGGAGGCTTTCTATCTAGGCAGGGTTAATAAGGCCTTTGAGTTAGGCTAACTATACTGGCAATGGAGAAGGAATGACAGCTTTTAGAGGCACCGAGAGTAATATACACAGTTTGTTGACTCATTAGATGTGGAGTTAGAACCACAAAAACTTTTTTGTTTTAAACATAAATAATTGAAAAAATACAGATACCATTAACAGAATAGATAAATGGTCCAGTCATGAAAGAAATCTAGTTTGAAGGTGGATGGTGATTGTTTTAGTTGCTAGTGGAATGTTCAAGAGGACATATCTAATAGTCAGCTGGAATATTTATGAGTAATAATTAACCAGTAGATACGGGAAGTATACCTAATAAAATGATTAAGAGAGTGTAAAGAGAGCATCCATTGGTGAACATCCATCCATATTTTGTATTAAGCACAGAATAGTAGACATATTAAGAAATACCACTTCCTCACCCTTTTACTTTGCCCCGTAATATCAGTTCCCTCCTATCTTCACTTCCTTTCTCATCTAGCCTTTCTTATCTAGGTTTATGATTTCAGACATTTTCTTTCAAAAACCTCATTACTCTATAGACATTCAGAAAGGAGTCATAAAATGATTTTTCTGAAGTATCAAATGGAGAGACTAATTTTTTTATGTTCAAGTGTCGGCATATTGAGATAGAGGTTAAACTGCAAAGGGTTAAGAAGCGAATGAGTGGTAAGGAGATAAAGAGATTTCTTAGACTCTTGCAGTCTAACCTTTACTTCCAGGATACTGATACTCTTTTGAGAAGTTAGCAATGAAAGGAAAGGAAATGAACGACAGGAAGGACCAGCAGTATTTAGGGGAGATTGGATAGCCTCGATTATTACTAGGCCTTTTTGGCTTAGAGCTGCTAAAAATGTTGAGTTTTTTTTTTTTTTTTTTTTTATGTCTTAACTCTGAATACATCTTCAAGAGTAATTTATCTTTATGCTTTCCAATCTGTTACCTCATCACTCTAAACATGTCTTTGCCTGATTACATTACCCTCTTCTCTGTAGTTTACCCTCCTGTTTTATTTAGTGATTTTTGAATAATTGAATTTCAGTCTGTCTGATTCATATCACCCATGCTTCCCAATGTCCCGGAGTAAATTGGCATTGTTGAAGATACCAGGCTAGCACAAATCACCTTACGAACCTAAGTTAGGTATCGGGCTGGTCATTTCTTGTCCAAGGGCCTCTGATGTTAAGAGAGGTGATCCAGAAAGCAGGAGTGGGGAGAAATGGAATGAAAGTCAGGCAGTTAGACATTCTTTCAAACAGATCCTTACCCAGATGATTCTCAAAAGAACGGTAGTGGTGGTGGGATGTCAGGGTAAGACAGGTGCCAAAGTCTTCGGTGCCATTTCCGTTAAAGGACAAGTGTCAATGTGAAAGGGCAAGTGAGAAGCTGAAAGACTATCAGATGCTGCCCTTGGCTGTACAAAGAGCCTGAGATCGATCTTGTACTTCCCATCCTGTAGATTTTCTTTTACATTTCTACGTGGATTTCTTCTACCACCAGTTTTTCCCAACCTTTTTCATGTCTTGACACATAATGAAATTGATAATAAGGGTGAAAGAAAGGATAAAAGAATGTGTTTGTTCTTGGCTGCAGGTGACCAGTCTTGGGCGGTAGCTACCCTAGGCCCAAAGACTGAGGGGATCGATAGCTCTAACACCCATAATCCGTTAAAGGTTCAGTTGGGAAGCAGACCTACCCATTCCTTCCTTCTTTGTCAAATCTCAGTTAATGCACTAGTGATGGCCTGCTTCCACATCATCTAAGAATAATTCTGTGTTGTAATAATCCATATTTATATTAAGCTTCTCATATTTGCATTAGAACTTGAAGATATTTTGCCTACCTAAACTCATAACTCCCCTTGGTGTCCCCATTACATTTTTTTTCCCTGAAAACATTCGCTGTCTTTCTTCCCCTCCTAATTTTAATTTACTATTTCTGAGATATTCTTCTCTTTTCCATTAGGCATGATATACTTATCTTCTTTAGGAAGCTTTACCTAAGTTTAAGAAAATACATTACTTATTTTTCCCAACATTTTATTATGATGGCTAAATTGTCACATGTAAAAAAGAAACGTATACAGAAATAATATTTCTATTTTGGCTCTATGTCATATTTCTCCATATGTTATTTTTAAACGTTTATTGTTTCAGAGTTAGAACCAAGTATGGGCTTTACATTTTTTAAAAAATCACTCTTTTTCATATCTCATATTCTGTTTTATCATTAAAGTTCCTGCAGGACATAGAACTTCTCAAAATAAAAACTTTAAAAAATAGTTTTCTGTGCTGTTGAGCATTGTGCTGTATATTTGAGTATACTTAGTATACTTATTATTACTTGAAACTAATTCAGCTAGTTTTAGGCTGGTAGTGGCGATGGGTACTAATAACTATAATTCAAGATAGAAAGCAGTAAATACTTTAGGATTAGTTGCCTCTCCTTGTGCTCCCATGGTAACCTGTACTTACTCCTTCATAGCAACTACACTGTTGATATTGCCACTGCGTTTACCTCTGATAGAGTCTATCACAGACTAGAGCAGTGGTTCCTAATAGATGTTGGGTGGTGAGGGATGGGGCTTGTGCATTTTGGAAAAAACTTCCCGTGCTGTTCTCTAGGTACATCACACCCGCCATCACCATCACCATTCTTCTTTTGAAAACTCTTATACTCATCTCTAAAGTCTTAGAAGATAGGGAACTTTATGGTGTTTATCATTTTATCTCCATTGCTTAGCATTTTTTTTGGCACTTTTGCCTATAATGATAAACGGTAAATATTTATTCCTTCCAAGTAGGTAAAACTAGGAGGTTAGGGCTAGGAGAGAACACTTCTGACCTGGAAGTGCACGGAAAACTTCATAAAAGAAGGGTCATTTGAGAGAAACTATGAAAAGAGGAATAGAACTGGTTTTATGGAAATAGATGAGAGAATATCAGATGAGAGGGAATGAACAAAAGCAAAGAAGCAGAAAAGTATGGGATGTATTCCAGGAATAGTTGGGCAAAACCACAGAGTGTATGAAGTGGAAGAAAGCCTAGAAAATTTGACTTGTGTTCAGTCAGATTGTGAATACCGTCGAATGCTATTGTATAGAATTCAGACTTTATTTGTAGGTCGTAGAGAACTACTGAAAATTTTAGGTCCTAGTGTAACTTGATTAATCTATTAGCAGCTTCATCTATCTCAGTGTATAGGTAAGATTACAGGTAGGTAGAAAGTAGAGACTGGGATATCAGTTAAAATTAGGACATTAGTTACAATTAGAATCTAAATTAGAATGACAGTGAAGAAGACGGAGTTGATGCCAGAGATATTTTAGATATAAAACCAACAAGCCTTGGCCTCTCTTTTTTTTAAAGTATCATATTATTCATTTTAAAGTGGTAACTAAATTTGTAATGCAGAGGTAGTGCTAGGAAAAAAGAATGTTTTGACAGGCTAATACTCCTCCTTTGCAGTTGAATTGCCTTGGTATTTATAGAAAGTAAATAATGAAGTAAAGTTAATTGGATGTCATCTTGATAATAAAAATGTAGTTAAGCGATGATAATTTTGAGGTTTGTTTCTTGTAAGAATTAATTAGATTAGACACGTGTCTAAAGAGAGAACAAGATATTAATTCGGACTTTATGTTCTGCAGTGGTTTGTATAGGCCTTTTATGCATTCCCATTTATTAATTCAGACGTAGAACATACTGAGCTGTGGCACAATCTGAATGTCAATTTAGATTTCATTAGGAATCAGTGTACGTTGATGTACTATTTAATATAAGAAACTGAGCTGAAATCTTGAAAATGAAGGATATTCTTGTTATCTTGTGAGCTGCCTTTTTTAGAATATTTGATTGTTTTATTTTAGTAGATTTTAGCTGACAATGAAATCTAATACCATCATCAATGTTATTTTATGTTGCTAGTTTTTAGTTTAAGGAGATAGAAAATGATCATGATTTATTCAGTTATCTTTGCTAAATACACATTATCTATACATCAAGTGGATTATTTATATCACTGTTGATATAATTTTCTTAAGTAGTTTGTTGACCTTTATAATTTCTTATGATATTTGCTTTATATAGGCTTCAGCTCTAGAAGTTCACTTGGACTGTTTTAAAATCCCACACCAAGACTGCTGATTTCATATGGCAGAGTAAAGACATTTGTACCCTCTTCTGTCTGAAGTTACCCTGAAACAGCAAGGAGGATGAGAGATAGAAATGTAATCACATCTTCAGTGAGACTAGAAGTCCTGTAACCCCAAATCAAAATATTTGAGAAATGGTTGTCATATGTAAGCAGGAAGAAATTAAAAGAGGATGCCAATAGAGTCTCAGACAGAGCTGGCAGAACAAGGAGAGATAGATCTCCTGTTTATGGTGGGATCAGGATGCATAGGAAGGCCTTGGGAGCTTCCTTGGATTGTTTGGCAACATGAACTAGCAAGAAAGCAAGAGCAAAAGAGAAAACACACAGATATACCATCTTTGTAGGAAGCATTCCCTTGGTGAGGCAAGAAGTCATGGCCCAGAATCCAGCCCTGTTTCTTCCTTCCACAATCTTGCAAATAACTGATCTGGGAGGAGCTCACATCATTCAAATATAAATAATAATAAAAGAAATAAGCACAGTATACAAAAATGCTACAAGAAGAAAGGAGAATCTAAACAGGGAAAAACAAGTGACAAAGAATCCATGAGAAACTGTATTGGCCTAACAAATTTATTGAAACAATCACTTTTAAAAATAAGAGACAAAGTTTATTGATCTAAGAGGTAGGCAGAAGGAGTAAGAGAACAGTTTATGGTGAATTATAATCTGGCAAAGCTGAAAAATAAAATCAGAGAAATAAAAGGCCACACTGAAAGCAAAAAGGAGAGTTAACATTGTTGAAAACTCAGGAAAGGACATGATAACAGGCTTTTGAAAGTTGGACAAAGTGAAGAAGGAATGAAGGTGTTGAAACAAGTGCTTAATTGTAGTTCCGGAAATAGAGTTTAACATTAGAACAGAAAAATATTCAAACATATAATGTAAGAAAACTTTGCACAAACAAAAGAAATCTTAATTCTACAGATTGATAGGGCACACAATAAGGAAAAACTGATATACAATCATCAACATAATTACATACTAGTTTTTTGAAAATTGGGTTTCAAAGGTAAGGAATGTGTTCTTTGCTCATTCCGTTAAAGTGATCAATTTACCTGTAGGAGAGTGCAGGGCAGTGGGGAGGGAGTGGAGAATCTCATTATCGAGGGAATATTTAGCATTACAAAAGAGTGGCACTAAACCTGTAAGTCATCAAGGGTAAGAAATTGTGACCTCAAAGCCAAATTATCAATTGACAACCATTTTTGAACAATGCAAGAACTCAAGGTAAATAGTACACATAAGTTCTTTTCGATAAACTATGAGAAGATGAATATCAGCCATCTAGTAGATGAATAGAGATGATACGGCAAAAGGATTGACAGAGAACAGTAGGAATAAGACCAAAATAACTGTGAGACATGTAGTTAGAGAATACAAAAGAATACAAAAAACAAGGTAGAAAGAAATAATAAAAGGGTTGAAAGAGAAGGCAGGAGGTAGTATAAATTTGCTGTTTTAATTTTAGTTGGAAAACAAAAGACAAAGTTTAGACAGCGAGTAATACAGGTATTAGTATATTTAAAAGAGTAAGGATAAATACAACTAAATGTAATATGTTTAACCAAAATCAAACAGTGAAGAGGAGGTTAGAAGAAGTAGAACTATGTTAAATTTCTTCTCCTATAGAAATAATCAGATGAAACTAAAGATGAAAGAACAAAAATTTTTGTAATGCTTTCTTTACACTAGCAAAAAAACCTGAAAACATACACGGGTCTTTATAAAAACTGACCACATCCTAAATCACAAAAAACAAAGAGCTGTCATACAGAGGTGGTTTCTTGACCAAAAGCTTTCTTGATTTCTTCTCTGGAAGTAGTTTGTAGTATGGTTGACAGCATCAGCATCACCTGAGAACTTGTCAGAAATGCAAGTTCAGAGGCCCCACACCAGATCTACTGAATCAGAAGCTCTGGGGGAGAAGCCCCCCAATGTGTTGGTCAGTTTTTATAAATATCCCATTTGTGGCTTTATTATTTGCAACCGTAAAGAATGCTATGAAAAACATTTTTGTTCTTTCAGGTTTGGTTTCATATCTGGTTCTTTCTTTAGGATAAGAAATTACCAAATGAAAGAACATTCTGTAGAACTTTAGATAACTTTTTCTTTCTTTTGTTGCTGTTTATTAGAAGTGAAAAATTAAAAATAAGGTTTTTGTTTCTTTAGAAATACCTTTTGTTCACGGAATACAAGATTATCTTCTTATCCAAAAAGATGAAACCAACTGGGTTACTTTCAAAAGACAACCAAGTGAGCACCACAGACTAATGAGTAGAATCAATAAGAACGTGATTTTGGCGCTTTTAACTTTGACAAGTTCTGCGTTTCTGCTGTTTCAGTTGTACTACTACAAGCACTATTTATCAGCAAAGGTAACTTTTTCTCTTTTCTCATCATTAGGCCTCACTTTAGCTGTATATTTTCCTAACATACTTTCCTTTTGCAATACATAAAATTAACCACAATTTTTCAGATCATTGCATATTTCTTACTGAGATTCTCATCTTTGTCGGGTGTGGCAAGCAACTAAAAATTGCAGTTAAATGTTATATTGTAATAACATACTAGAAGTCAGAAGTGCCCAGTTTCAGTGATGTTGAATCTACTGAAATTTTCTGATATGGTTATGTAAAAATTATTCTTCTAAACAGATTATCCTTCATTAGAAAGAATTCAATGATAAATACATAGACTATTAGGTAAATAGACAATCAAAGAACCCATTGATAGACTATCAAATTAGTTAATTTTAGTACAATGTATTTTTTAGTTTAGTACCTACCAGGGAAGCGTAATAGTATAACTTACCTTTGTTATAATCTGTAGGCATAAAGATACAGAGATAATGGATTGGAAACTAATAGCTACTGAAGATCACACAGAATATACTTCTGTAGTCCAGATAAAAAATTCCAAAGTTGAGAAGGTTTTGCCAAATTATGAAAAATTACCAAATATTCCCACTGGAGTTAATTATAATGACTTTCATTATTAAGCACTAAGCTAGATGCTCTCCATGCTTGATTAAACCTAAAAACGACCCTGGGAAAAACATATGGTTTTTGTTTTTACTTTTTTATTCTCATCTGATAGTTAGAATTATTCTTCAGAAATAGTTCTTTCCTCTCTCACTAAGGGGAGGCTACTTCCCTGCCTACTTGAGCTTAACGCTGAGACTTAAATTTGGCTGATGGAATGTTATAGACATATGTAGATATTTCAAATGGGCTGTCATGATTTGAGTTGCCCTTTGTGTTTTTTTGACTTTTTATGTGCCCTAGGTAGGTGCTGCTCCTTCAGGCGGGGCCCTGAATAAGATATATGGAACAGACAAAGGCATAGCTGCCCAGCTGACTCATAGATCTGTGAGGGAGAAAATAAAGACTTAAAAGTCTTTATGATTGGGGTAGGTTTATTGTGCAGCATTGTTACATGGGGTTGCTAGACCTCATTTTACAGACAAGAAAATCAAAATAGAGATGGTAGATAACAACCTAAATCACCCAATTTCTAACATGCAGGGATGACTGTTGAACCTAGCTCCATTCTTCCCAGGCTACATTATTTTTAAAATAATTGGCAAGTACTGAGGCTACCAGATATCTTGGCTATTTATCTAATGAATGTCTCAGTGTGACATCAACCTTTCCTGATAATTTTCTTAGTTTAAAGTCTTAGAGTATAATTTCTGCATGTTTTAGATTTTGTTACATATTGCAAAGTCACCTTTCATAAGGATAAGTAATATACTGGATTTCCTATACCCTTTCCAAATATGGGAATAATAGCAATAATAACAATAGTGATGGCATCTGTATCAATTAGAGGTGCTTTTGGCTGACTAATAGTAGCTTAAACAAATAGATAGTTATTTGTCTCTGATACCTTTAGGTCCAGAGCTTCTGAATTCTCTTGACATTTTCCTTGTCGAGACTAGAAGAAGAAATAGTGCATTCTAGCAAGCTTCTACTTTTGTGACATTAGCCTACAGATTTCCAGCTGCAAGAGAACCCGAGAAAGCAAGGTTTTACTACTCTACTGGTGTTATTTAGCTTTTCCAGCCTCCCTGAGATTGCAAAGGAGAAGGGGTTTCGAAGTTCTTGAGGTTTTGGGCCTTATATAGTCCTGGCTTTGAATTCTCATTTGGTTATTTGTCTTTCAGCAAGTCACTTAACTTCTTTAAGCTTCAGTTTCTTTAAATGGCGCTAAGAGCAACTTTGCCAGTTGAGATAATATAGGTAATGCATTTAACTTGATGTCTGATACATGTAGATGCTCAAAAGATGGTAGCTATTAATAACTTACATTTTCTAGCACTTTTAAGGTTTACATTGGTGTTTGAGAAATGAAATCCTATTCACTTTAGTGTCTTTATGAACTTCTATTTTTCACTTTTTTGTAAATGAGTTTAGCCCAGGTATGTTAAAGTTCTTGCTCAAGATGGCCAAGTGCAGGCCCTATAACTTGTGTCTTTACTCATAGAGCTACTGCAATGTGTAAATACAAGTATGTTCAAAAAAAACTTCTCTAAGATGGATGAAAAGGTAAGAAATGAGATTGCTTTAAAGACTGCTGAATCACAACAGAAGATCATAAAATATTGATGCCTTAGTGGAGTGAAGATAAAGTCAGTGAACTGTGTTTGTGTAAAGCACTGAGTGAACCAACTATAATAATATTCTTGACGTAGTCCCAAAGGCACACCAGTGCCAGCAGTAATCAGCTGTTCTCATTACTGAAGAGACCACTTACAGGGTTCTGTGTTAGGATATCTTACTTTGCATTCTATTTAGTAATCTGGGTGTGTTTTTAGTTAAAAAGCGGGGAAAGGGAGTTGAAAGGAGAGTTTGGATTTCAAATTTGCAGTAGTCATTCACAGTGAACAATTTTGTATATCATTAGTAGACGCAGAAGTAAATCTTTTAGCCATTTAGATTATGTGCAGCAAAGGTTTTTGAAATATTTTGAATTGGTCAGGTACTCTTTAAAATTATGCAAAAACATGATTTTCCTTCGATATTCTTTGACTATTGGCTAGTTCCATTTTGCTCTGAAGGATATTATATAGGTCATTGCCGGAGAAGAATATTATATATGATAGTCTGATCTAGTATGGTAAACTGATAAATGCTATTGTCCCTCTCTTCCCATCCCACCCTTCCATGTCCCCCAACTCCTGCCATTATTCAGAAGAACTAAATATTTTTTCATTACTATTGAAAGATTTTTAAAAATTCTTTCATTTATTCTCAGACTTCAGACTGTATAGATTTTCTGGCCAAGTAGTTCTGATTATTAATAAACATAGCTTTCCCACCATTTCACATTTCTATTATGAATCTTATCCACTTATAACTTTTATATCTGGGGAGTAAATGTGTTTCTCCTGGAAGGAAGGGCACTGAGATACAGAAGGGGAAGGCTGCCTGGAGGGCGCATTCACCATAGTCAGTGTTTCTGATCATCAGGTTTGCAAATTTATAAACAATGGAAAAAGATCAGTTATTAAAGACTTCATTTCTTAAAAAGTATTACTGTTTGATTCTATATAGGAATAATTAATGATCATGCCAAATTAAGAATTTGTCTTTTTGGTTTCTGTCAGAAACTGATTCTTGGATACTCTCTTTCAAAAAAGACAGGATTTTTCCTTGAATCATCCATCACCTGGTTCCCAAATGCATTCCTTCATGGCTTATCTTGATTTGACTCATTTATCAGTGAAGTTCATTAGCCATCAGATTTTTTCTTCCAGTCTTTTCAGCATCTGCTTCCATCTCTCCTTTTATTTGTTTATTTCACTTAAATTTTCACTGTAAATATCCCATACACAATGCTTCAGAATATCTTTAGGCTTTTTTAAAACCTCTTCACTTTAACCATATGGCATTTCTTATAGAACCTTCGGTCATTCGTCAAATATTTATTGAGGGCTTAATGTGTGCCAAGCACAGTACTAGGCTATGAGACAGAATGAGGAAATCGAGTGTAATCCTTGCTATCTAGGAACTTATACTTTGGAGAAGTTTAGGGTTGAAGGGGAGAGGCGTAAGAAACATATAAAGAGACATATAAACAAATGACAACTGACATAGGTTACTTCTTCAAAACACACTTCATAAAACCCTGTTCTGCCTACTTCACTGCTTAAAGCTTAAGAACTTTTCTTTCCTTTAATCTGAAGCCTTTGTAATCCTCCTCCATACAGCTGTTTTTAAGTAGAGATCCGATCTGGTTATTTTCTGCATGGCATACCTATGGAGTAAGATCCAAACTTCTTAGTATGATGTGGTAGGTAGCCTCCGTTTGCCCCTGCAGATCTTCTCCTCACCATACTCTGTGCCTTGGGAGGGTGACCTCTATGGACTGCATTAGCTGAGCTCCCTCCCTTGCCTGTTGTTTTCTTTTCTTTCTTTTTTTAGTTAATAAAATTATATAGGTTCAAGTATACAATTCTATAATACATCACCTGTGTATTGCATTGTGTGTTCACCTCCCAAAGTCAAATTTCTTTCCCTTTGTTTTCCATTTGAGTTCAGCCAGTGGAAAACATCAGATGGAGATTGGAGACCGGGGAAAAGTGAGGTCAGCTTATTCATTCTCTTGGTGCTCTATTTGTAGGGTTGTTAGTTAATAGTGACTGCATTCCTTTTGTTTTTTGTTTTTTGGTACTTGTAAAGTTTGAGATGTCTATTTGACATCCAGATGAAGAAGGTGAAGAGACAGTTGGATGTAGAAATGTGGAGGTCAAAGGACTGGCATGTTTGGGAATATAAATTGGTATTTGGAAGCAGATAAATGGTATTTAAAGCTATAGGAGTAGAAGAATTACCATAGGAGTAGAAGGAAATGAACATAGAGTGAACAAAAAGTCCCATGGCTTGAATTTTGGGAGCCTCCAACATGTCAAGGAGCTAAGAAGAACTAGGAGATGAAACTAAGAAGAAATAGCCAGAGAGAAATAGCAGGAAAACTGGAAGTATGGGGATCCTGAGAGCCAAGTGAATGAAGTCTTTAAGTGAGGTAGAAGCAACCAACAGTTCTTTATAGATCAGATAGGACAGGGACAGAATAAATTGTGGCTCAAGTGAGTTCATGGAAGGAGACGAGTTAGAGGCAATGAAAGCAGACAACCCATTAGGAGTTTTGCTGTAAAGCGAAACAGAAAATTATTCGTTGGGAGAGAGGAGTTAAGAGGGGGTTGGTTTTTTTGTTTGTTTTTGTTATTTGTTTTAAGAAAGAAGAGATGATATCCTGTTTTTACACTGATGGGAATTAACACTGATGCCTTTTTTTCTCAAATATCCCTCAGTATTAAAATGTTAGATTGTCGGGTGGCTCCATAGTGTAGAGGTTAATACATCTGCTTTACATGCAGAAGGTCCTGGGTTCACGCCCCAGGTAGAGCCACGGACCATACCATACCCTGGGTGCGCCAGGCCCCCCGAGGGCTCCAGGGGCACGAGGACCCAGTTGCACGCTGCGAGCGTGTGGAATGAGGTGCCCCCACCTTCAGTGATCCAGTTCTTAAGGAGAAAGGGCAACATCCATAGGTCAGGGGTAGAAGTGGGGGTGCGGGGGGAGAATTAAAGAGGGGAAAGACCATAAATTAAAAAAAAATAAAAATTAGGAATATAAATAACTTGAGCTAAGAGAAAATAGGAAACAAAAAAAATATTAAAAAAATAAAATGTTAGATTGTCTACATTGCTGAGATCGTGAGGAGAGACTCTACCTTCATTACTCTGTATATCCTTTCTTTCTTTCATCCCTCCATTCCTCCAATTAATAAACCCTTATTAAGCATTTACTAATTACCATACACCATGTAAGGCACTGGCAATATAAAGATGAATTGGATTTTGTTCCTGCCTTTGAGTTTATGTTTGGGGTGGGATGAGTCTCCTTTTTAGAAATTTGGAGCACATTTCATTTTTAGTGTGAGACTATTCTTCAACATCCTCCCATCTATACCTTATAAAGAACATTCAAGGCATGAGAAACTTCTGTGGTTCTTCTTTGAGCTTGTCCCTAGGCCATCAGACATTCTTCTGTTATTTTCATAGTATTTTGGGGCTTACCAGTTGAAAACTGATTCTCTAGGCCTGAATATTTAAACAAATATTTTAAACTCAACATTTGGAATTATGTATGTTAAGAAAAGTGTGGGCACTAAAACTGTCTGTAAAACAAATAATGCCTACTTTGCAGAATTATTATGTGGGGTAGATGAGAATACAGAATTCAAGTGTGGAAATGTCAAACACAGTACACTTAGAAGCTGCTTAATAAATGTTATACTTTCTTATCACTTTGCCAAGGTGTACTAACACTAACTCAGTGTGGAGATAAGCTGAAATTAAGGGTATGGAGCTAAATGGATAAACCCCAATTCCAAAGAGATAACAAAGAGTTTACTATTCATCAATGGAAATTAATTAGTTTAGAGATGTTGGACATATACACCTTACCGTTTAATAATAATTTATTACAGTCTGTCAGTATTTTCCATCATGGGTAGTTGTATACATAATTATAGAATTCTTAGTTCATGACTATATGAAAATAGGTATTTGGCGAATGATTTTTAATGATTATGAACCATTGTATAGTTTGAATCTCATGCTTACCCTACATGTAATGTTGCATGCTGGGCTTTGGATTTACTAAAATGTTCTTTTGTGATCTTCCTAGAATGGAGCTGGTTTATCAAAATCCAAAGGAAGCCGAATTGGATTTGATAGCATACAATGGGTATGTATAATAAGCAAGAAATTCCTCAGTTACAGTGTCCATGTAGTTTATTCGTTTATATACTCAGTAGGTATTTGTTGAGTGATGACAATGATAATCGCTACGTTGGTGAGGAGTAGGGGTAGGTGGTCGAGGGGAAGGGGCAGACCCTGTGCCAAGTGCTTTACATGCAATATCTCACTTAGTCCTTATGGAAATTCTAACAAGTCAGTACACACTGTTATCCTTAGTTCACGTAGATTCAGTTAGTGTGCTAAGCGACTGAGTCCTGATTCTGTTTGCCTCCAGAACCCTCATTCACTGAGCTGTGGTGCTTCCCCAAGTGAATAAATATGTGAATAAGGATTGAACTATAAAATAATGATTAGGAATAAAAATCTATTCAACATGTTTCCTTTATAAGATAAGGAAAACTAGCAATATATATAATATATCCCTGTTTTAGTTTACAAATTTCAGAGCCTACACATTTATAAAATATATTTTCTTACCTTTTTTTCTAACTGAACTTAGAATGAAAAACTAGGTTACTAATAAAAAATTACATTATCCTGTTAGTATACATGCTGGATATGACTAGATATTTCTTTTAGATGTACTTCAATCTTTGGCTTCTCTTAACCAGGGACACCAAACGCTTTAGTTTAGAAGTGGGCTTTCACATGACCAAGCAGCAGTAAAGTACTAGTGATAGTTTTAGGACACTGCTGACACCAGTTGGGTTTGAACCACTGTTGAAAAGGTAAAGTCTAGGATATCCTATTATCAGGCTCATCAACTATCAAGTCTAGAAATATCAATGTGAACTTTTAATTTATTAAAAATAGCAGGTGTTTTGCTCTGTGAACTTGAGATAGTCTGAGGGGAAAGAGAAGTATGGTACACTTGGGGTTCATAGTCCCCAGTCACAATTATAAAGACTCCAGCAGATGAAATAAAAGGGGGCATTTTGAGCATTCTGTCTAGCTCTGCTCTACTTCCATCCCACTTTTAAGAAAAACACATACATAATACTTGGATCATATTTATTGTCCTGTGAGTGAAATAATTTGTTGAGATTTAAAATTCAGTATTTAACAACCGTGAAATACATCCATCTGAAGGTAATGGAGGTGCTCTATCATAAGTTTTAACACTCTAAAATGTGATGACACAGTAACAAACTTTTCAAGTTTGCCATTTATTAAGAGTCTTCATATGTGCAGTGGAAGAGCATGTTCAGAAAAAGTTTTAAAGCTTTAATAGCTTCAGTGTGACAGAAGACTTTACTTTGGCTCAGCCAACAGCATTCCCAAAACCTGTAGTATATAAAGCAGTCAGCAGGGGTACAGATTCACTGATATATTTTAAAGTGGAATTTGTTTATTTATGGCTTAACATTATAAGAAAAAGTAGAGCAGCCCCATCTTTTTCATGCAGAGAATGACCATTGAGGTGGGATAAAATAATTGATTTTTTAAAAAGAGTTTGCTTTTAAAGTAAATAATCAAAAAGTTAAAGAGTAGCTTACTATATTCAGTGAGTTCTCTTTGTAATTATATTGCACAGTACTAAAAATCACTCTTTATAATAGTTGCAAAACCACAGGGAAGAGAGAAGTACTGAAATACTTTGTTCTAATATTTTATAAGTAATGAAAGGTGAAATCTGATCAACGGTTGTGGTACTGAAGCCTGATAGAATGAATTATTAAACACATTACTTGAGAGCACTTAGAAAAGATAATTATTAGGAACTAGCCTTTCACTAAGAACAAGTCCCACCAAGCCCTTTTAGGTTCTGATAAAATCGTAATACACTGGCCGATGAATAGGCTATTATAATGTCAGTGTATCCTATTTTCAACAAGACATTTTTCTTTCTTGTAAACAAAATGAATTACTGAAGGCCAGATGAAAATAGTCATCTCAATTTAGAATTAATTGAATTTAGAGTCTATTGGACATCTCTTTCCAAGGAGCATTTATAACAACCTGGAAGGCATACTTACAAGGTGAGTTATAGAATTTCTCCTTCACCCTGACTTAATCTATATTTATAGTAATAATCATAATGAAGCCATCATTGTGTTTATCACGTTTGTACTTAACACCAAGCTGAAAGAGATTCATTCAACAAACATTTAATACCTTATTTGTACTAATGTCTGTCATCTAATCATCTTTCTTTTAAAACTATTTCTTCTCCTTTTATTCTCCTAGTGTAAAACATAGAAAGCAATAACATAAAAGGAAAAAATTGATTAGACTATCAAAATTTAAAGCTTCTGCTCATCAAAAAACACCATTATGAAAATAAATAGATGTGCCACAGACTAGAAAATATTTGCAAAACGTGTATCTGACGAAAGACTGGTATCATGATAAAGAACTTCAGCAACTCCACAATAGATTTTTTTGTGCATACTTTTTATCAAATTCGGGAGGTATCCTATTCTTGGTTTGCTGAGAGTTTTTAATCATGAATAGGTACTAAATTTTATCAAATACTTTTTCTGTTTTGAAATTATCATAGATTTTCCCCCTTTATTCTGTTGATACAATGAATTTCATTGATTTTCAAATGCTCTCTTGTTCGTGGGATAAACCCTACTTGGTCAAGACATTTACTTTTTGGATGTCTTTTTTTTTTTAACTACTGGAATTGATTTTCAAGTGTCCTATTAAGTATTTTTATATCTTTATTCATGAAGGATGGTGATCTATAATCTTTCTCTATGGAGAGGCATACATCCCTTTGAAGTCATGATTGCTTTGACTGAAGTCCGCTTTTAAGCAGTAATGTGTACCCCTTATTCTATTTATCTTTGCTACTTTTAGGTTTTATTACTTCTAGTTTGTTTCTATTCTAATTTAAAATTTTATTTTTTTAGTAGAGGACTCTACTTACTGCCCACCAGAATTGTATCTAAAAATATTACAGTATTAGAAAAACTATGTGAATGGCTAAGCAGGCAATGTATTTTAATTGGGGTCTTTTCCTTAGAAAGATTATTAAGCAGTATTATAAATATGAAGGAAAGTGGCATATAAAATAGGTTTTTGGTTTCCAAAAGGTTTACTGATTTTTAAAAGCTAATAGATCTGGTATTTCCTCTTGTACTTTTGCTTGAACAGATTTAGCTAATATCAAGAGAATAATTTGTAAGCTTGACGTTTTCATCTCTGATACTACTTTTTCTACAAAGATTTTCTTATTCTTTTGACATATAGTTAATTAATAGCTTACTGTTCTGTACTTTATAATATGTTGCATATATTTTTACTATAGCGTATTTTATCTTGATTTATAATTATTTGTTCATCTTCCTCAGTAGACCGCATACTTCTTGAGGGTAAGGACCAAGTATCATTATTTTCTTAGCATATTAATAAGGATGGTATCTATCTAGTACACACTCTATGTACTTATAAAATTAATAAAATTTAATAAGATAGATTGTTGTATCAGTTTAATAGAATTAAGGGAATTCTTTTTTTTCTCAAACAGCGTGCAGTTAAAAAATTTATTATGCTAACAACCAGCCAAAATGTACCTGTGTTCCTTATTGATCCTTTGGTTTTGGAATTGATTAATAAAAACTTTGAACAAGTCAAAAATACTTCTCATGGCTCCACTTCAGAATGCAACTTTTTCTGCGTTCCAAGAGACTTTACTGCATTTGCTCTTCAGTATCACCTATGGAAGAATGAGGTAGGATGATTTGCTTTCAAATAATGGAATGTGTCTTTTACAAAAAATATGGAATTAAACCAGTTTAAAAGGTAAAATATTACAATTTTTTCTACAAGTTTTTATATAAATTGTATCAGGATATTTTCAGCTGAAGTAACAACACAGTTACTAGCTTAAGCAAATAGGGAATTTATTTTTCTTGTATAACAAGTGGTTAAAAGGTTGACGGCTGTGGTATTAGTTCAGCTGCTCACTGACATCAGGGCTTGTGTCACTGAAGTTCTTTCTTCATTTATCTCATCATCACAAGATAGCTCTCATGGCTCCAAGGCACCACATTCATGTTCAAGCTGGAAGATGAGAGGAAGGGATAGTGGTACTATCCATCCTCTGAAGGAAAAATTTTCTCAGAAGCTTTTGATAAACTGCTTATAGCTCACTGTCCAGAACTATGTTCATATGTCTCCTTTTTGTGAAGGAAGCTGAAAAGATAGGTTTTTCGCATTTCCATCAGTGTAGGCAGGCAAGTAGGAAGGGATTTGGCGATGAGTTTTCAGTATCTGCCACGTAAGGTATATGTGACGGTAGCATCCCTCGTCTATAGCACCATTCTTTCCACTTTGTAAGTGCACAGTACTTGTTTGGTACTCAAGTGGGGTGCTTCTTAGGTGTATCCAAAATTTGAACTTATATTTTTATCCTGCTTAATGGTTACAGGCAGTAGTCAGACAGTAATAATAATAGTAATAATAATAAAGGCTCAATCACACATGTCAAAACTTTGCTTACTTCTTTATTTGGAATACCCCTAAAATCCCAATTTCACTGTTTTTTTTCATTCTGAGGAGTTGTTACTCAAGTAAGAATAAGAAAATTAACATCAGATTCAATGAACTAAACTAGTTAGTCAGCCAGCCACGATAGACTGTGCACTAGTTCTGCAGATGAATCTGTTTTAGTTGTGTTGACCTCCGATAGGTGGGGTTACACTCCAGGGCAATGATGTGGTCTGAGAAAGCAGGATAAGCTACCCGTTTTCTTGATTCCCCTGGGCTCTTACCCTGGGCCTCAAAAGAATGAGCTTTGACATATTGCTGGCCTGTGGTTCTTGTTTTTTCTTTCCTCTCAATTTTATATTTTGAAAATATTTAAACTTACGGAAAAGTTGGGACATGGTATTTTAAATGTAATTTTTTACTTTTTAAATCATAATAATACTAGTACTAAGTTTAAAAAGTCAGATAATAATGCAGAGCTCATAATGAAAAAAATAGTATCTGCCTCTTCTTTCCCCACCCATTATTCCCACTCCCAGAGCCAACCACTTTCCACTGTGTCTACCTTGTTTATCTTCTCATCTATAAATGAAATACTTATGCTTCTATTTTTGATATTTCATATTTAGATTACGAATTATTAGAATTTAGCTGTTATATCTACTTTGTCTCATTTACACACACACTTCTCCCACTATCATCCTAAAATAACAGTATCACAATTTATAGTTAAATCAGTAGTCAGTGTTTACCTTATTATGAAAATATAATCACACAAATGATGCCTAGTTTACTCTGATTATATTCCTTTTCTTATACAACTTTTTTCTTCTTTGTTGTTTGTTAGTTTTCTTTATATCTATTAATAATCCATTTGTGAACTCTGCAACAGAAATATGAAACTCTCAGTATGGTCTATCATATCAGGTAATCTCAGTTCCAATTTTCCTTTCTTGGTGACATATTCCTAGAGCTCTTGGACTTTCTGCCCTCATACAGATTGATTTGCCCTGCAAATGTTGTTCTGTAACTCCTCTTCACATTTGAGGAATTCCCTTCTGAGAAAGGGTGAATGGGAAGTTGAAACCTTGCATATCTGAAAATGTTTCTTTTTACCTGCACATTTGATTTCTAATTTGGCTTATATAGTAGTTAGCTTCTGCTGTGTAACAAATCACCCCAAAATTTAGTGGCTTAAACAACATCCATTTATGTACCTCATGATTCTGTGACTTAGCAATTTAGGTAGGATTCAGCTGGGCCTTTCTGGTCACAGCTAAGCTCACTTATGCAGCTGCTAGTCAGCTAGGCAGCTGTGCTTCCTCTGGATGGCAGGTTTTCAGGTGTAGTGGTGGAGGTGCTTGGGCCTTTTGTTTTTCATTAACCAGGCTAGTTCAGGCTAGTGTGAGAAAGCAAAAGCCTGCAAGGTCTCTTGACATTGTTAAAACATTAAAATTTCTTATCTGTTAACATGAAATATATGTCCTTTAACTTCAGGTATCCTTTGATGTTATTTAATAGAATATTCTAATTTTTCTTACAGATTTTACACATCTTTTTTAAGATTTCTTTCTTGCTACCTTATAGTTTTTTGTGGGGGAGGCAGGTATTTTTCTATTTTTCTCTTTTATTTCCAGTTCTTTATTATAGGTGAATGAGATGCTTTTGACTTTTGTATTTTGATATTGTTTCTCAGCAACTATACTGGACTCTGAACTCTATAGATAACTTCCAATAGTTTTTCCCTTCCCCTCTCTCTCTCTCCCCCATCCTCTTTTCCTCCCTTTCTTTGTCTTTTTCTCTCTCTTTGAATATTGATCATTGTATTCTCTGCATATTGTAGTCTTTGCTCTATGATTTTTCATCTCTTTTTCTAATGGTTCCATTTTTAAACAAAATCTTTAACGCTATTGATTTTTAAAATATTTTTACTTGAAAGTTTTATATTTTTATTTTCTAAGAACTCTGTGTACTGTTTCCTATAATAGCATTCTTGTTTTATGGGTGCTGTTTTGTTTTTTTTGCTGTGCAGATTTTAAAGTTTTGTTTGTTTAAAAAAGTTTTTTGCTCCCTGCTGCATTTTGTTTTTCTAAATCCCTCTTTCTCGTTTTTTGGGGTTTTTTTTTTTGGTATGGTTATTTGTTTTATTTGCTTTTCACGATACAGATTTTCTACAATATTTGTTGATCTTTGTCTTTCATATTTAAGAATAAGGCACTGAAAACCAATTGGAAGCTTTTTGTTATGGTCAGACCTCATTAATTGGTGGGTTTCACTATAGGATAATAAGAGCATGCCAGCATTTTCACTGGAGAGACTCCCAAATGTCAGTCCTATTGGACTGTTTGATTTCCTCATAATGAAAAGCCTACAAGGTTTATAAACCCTTTTTACAAAGAGTATATATAATGTTCCTTTATTTTCCCAAAATGAAGTTTGTAGAAATTATAACCTATCTGCATATATAATCTCCCAAATCAATATAGTGTCTTAACTCTAATAAAGTAGAAATAAAAGGAAATGTATATTTCAGTGTTTAAATGCTCAGGCATGACCACACTGGAAAGCATACTAAAATAATTCAGATGCTTGCACTTATTAGTAGGACCACTGAATGTGATAGCTTCAAATATTATTGAATATATTTTTACTAGTGTGGTTTTCCAAAATAATGAACAAGTTTCCAACAACAACAAAAAAGAAAAATTGTCTCCCCTTTAACATGGCTATGGTATTCCTAGGAAATGGAGGCTCAGATGATTATAAACAAGTTTATCACTTTGTAATTATCTGATAGAACATTTGAAATTATGCAGGACACAGGATAGATTTTTCAGTGTTCCTGACCTAGGCCTCTAAATGCCAGGCATGTCCTCTTCAGTCATTATGATAACCAAAAATATCCCCACAGATTTCTAAAATGTCTCTTGGATACAGTACCACTTGCCTTGACAACTGATACTTTAGAAGAAAGGGAATATGCCACAGTCGGCAAAATGGTTATGACCAGAGCCAATGGAAGAAGCAAAAGGCCAGCAATATCCAGAATAAGAACACCGGTTGACATTTACCCTTTTATACATATGACATCATGCAGAGCCCTTGGATGTTCCTCCCTAAAACTTCTCCCAAGGTAGAGCTAATTAGATTAGTAGATCTAATTACTATAGACTTAATCTGCATGCGATTTTTCTTAATTAAGACCATTATTATAAAGTGCACAAATCACTGCAAAGGCAACTGGGAGTAGATTTGTGCAGTTCAGACGTGACCTAGGCCTTTACTTTGTCTCAGTCTGTTTTCTAATGATTTGCATTATGGTGGGCTTCTATTATGGTAGCAGATGAGATATAAACTGAGTTGAAACGACTACTTTTTTCAAGCACGTTTGAAGATAAGGTTAATATAAGTTAAATTGAGAATTACAAGTTTAAGTGTTATCCTTATATGTTAACATTTATTTTATAGGTACTAATTAGAGAACACTAAAATGAGCATCCTCATTCCAGGGGAAAATGTTTGTATTTATTTTCATAAAGAGGGTCTTTGAACACATCTTCCAAGCTATGTAGTTTCTCTTTTAGGTACTTTCCTTTTTTCTCCCATCACCTCCTTCTCCTCATCACCCTCATTTTTAAGTCTTCAGGCAAAGAACAGATTAGCACAAAAATATGTGTGGCTTAATTCAGTGTAAGAATCATTTTAATTTTGCTACTAGTATTTGGTTTTAAATATTTATTCTTGCTGTTTCTTTGGTTTCAGGAAGGCTGGTTTCGGATAGCTGAAAATATGGGATTTCAGTGCCTAAAGATTGAGAACAAAGATCCCCGGCTAGATGGAATAGACTCACTTTCTGGAACTGAAATCCCCCTGCACTACCTCTGCAAATTGGCCACTCATACCATCCACTTGGTGGTCTTTCATGAAAGGAGTGGCAACTACCTCTGGCATGGCCATCTACGACTCAAAGCCCACGTTGACAGGAAATTTGTTCCTTTTCGAAAGTTGCAGTTTGGTCGGTATCCAGGAGCTTTTGACAGGTAAATTCAGAGTCAAATGGGAAATGCGAAAGCTATATTGTCTAGTCATGAATTCTTACCTTTTTTTTTTTAACATTTAGTAATTAAACCTAATATGCAGTTCACATAAATCAGTTTTGAAATGTAAATATTTAACAGGAAGAAACTCATACACAAATGCACCAGGGAATTTATATGAGAATATTCATAGCAACATGGTTCTTAATGCCCCCAACAAGATGTTGCATATTCATACAATAAAGTGGTACTGTAGGGCAGGGCAGTGAATGCACGAGCACTCTGTACAATGACATAGATGAATCTACAATGTTGGGTGGTAAAAGCAAGGCATAAAAGAATTCAAATCTTATGGTTGTAAAAATTTCAACACAGGATAAAATATGTTCATGGGTATACACTTATGTAGTAAAAATAGTCAAAAGATGCAAACTTCTATTTATGAGAGAAATAAGTTCTAGGGATGTAATATACAGCAAGGCGACTATAGATAACACTGCCGTATGGTATATTTCAAAGTTGCTAAGAGTAGATCTAAAAATTGATATCTGAGATAATTGAAGAAAATATGCTTGATGTTTACTATTTTGCTTATGTTATATATTTTGAGGAGGCTGCCAGTGCTCTGGGTTAAGTCTTTAAAATAAATCTTAACTTTTGTTTTCAGGCCAGAGTTACAAGAAATTACTGTTGATGGACTAGATGTTCTCATTCCAAAAGATCTAATGCACTTTCTAGAAGAAATACCACACTCTAGGTTTATCGAGTGTAGGTATAAAGAAGCTCGAGCATTCTTTCAGGTTAGAGATAACCAGATATTATACTTTTTAAATTAAAGGACGTGTGTTTGTTTTTAATATTTCGGGGCAAGGGGATAAAGAGATGGAAAAAAGGTAAGGACACATCTTTTTTGATTTATCTATTTTCTTCTAGGTTGTTTTAATGTTTTAAAAAAGTAGACTAACTTTAACCTTAAAACCGTTTGATACGGTTTGATATTTATGGAGACCTTGTTGGATGGTTTGATATTTATGTGGCCTTGTTATATTTGGATAGATTTTGATAGGTTTAGCATTGGCTTCTGCTTTCAGTTAGGATTGCCCATCAACTTTATGAAAGATGGTGTGTTCTGTTCTTGAAGCAATCGAAGGAGGACGAAGCCACTGTAGAAGATAGACCATGTGAAAAAAGTCTTAGAAAAGATTTCATAGAAAATACAGTTTTTCTCAGCACTGATGCTGAATATGAATTTTTCTGTGTGTTTATGAAGGTTCTGAAGATAAATGCTATACAAAGACCAGGTGCTTTTGAACTTTACTTTATTCAGCTACCCTAGCTTTCAATTCAATAAACATTTATTGAAAACCTGTTTCCCAGGAACTCTGCTGACTCTGGGGATACAAAAATGATGTTGAAGGGCATGAAAGTTCAGTTCTAAGAGGTGACATGAAACAGAAATACTGGGAATACAGTGAGATTTACAGTGGGGTTTCGATATCCTAATTCTTCCACTTGCCCTTTATTTTCTGGGTCCCCTTTCGAAGAAAGCTATACACAAGGACAGGAGCAGATGGGAAAATGAAGTGCCAGCTATATCATCACTGGTCAAATGCTCAACACCTGCAAACACAAAGATTTTCTAATAGGCTGTGCTGGCCCCAGGATCTAGGCCTGATGGCCAAAGTGGGCCTTCCTAACCCCAACCCCTTAAATCTGTAACTGTAGAGCTGTAAAACATACCCAGTCAGCCTCATGGATAAAAAGCTGGAAAACCACATGTTTGGATGGGCCTGCTTTAGCAGGCAAGTGCTGCCCATCATATCCCCACCACATAGTAACAAGAAGCAGAAGAGATGCAGTCTGGTGCTTTCACTTGACCACTCACTCACTCTGTTTTAAGGGAATTCTGGTTGCCACCTCTGTCGTAGCAGTTATCACAGTGAACTGTGAATGTCTGCCTTGTTCCCTACTAGATTATGTGAACTTTTTGATAACAGGCATTTTATTTACCTCTGTGGCCCCAAAATCTAGCATGGTACCTGACACAAAGGAGAGATCTTATAATTATGGAAAAGTGCATGAAGAATAAGGTGTTCATCTGAATCAAATGATTTTTTTTAGGGACATTTATTAGAGCTACTCCACCTACAAGCATTTGCCCAGACTCATTTTGTTGATCTTTGTGGGAAGCCAGTATAAAATGTAAAATGTTTCAAATATTGATAAATCGTTAGTATAGTGTCATTTTTTAATTCCATATTTTCATTCTATTGAAATTTTGAGGGCAAACAATCACATTTGAGTAAAGAATATAGATGACTAATGCTCAGAGGGCTTATCAGTTTATCGTAGCCTCATAGTTTTGGTGTTTAAAGTACTATCACATAGCAAGACTATAATACTGTCTAGAGGTTTATATTCATAGCAGTATCAGGTGGAACTTTGGATTCATTCTTCACCATGTTATCTGTGTCCTCACTGCAGCAAGACAGATTTGTGATTCCTAATTTGTTTTTCTTTTCTGCTAATGTGTTGGTATTACTGATATATATTGCCTGATGGGACTGATAACTTTTTTACTTTTTATGTTCTTAAATGTTTCATTCGTCATCATTTCTTATGTTAGAACCATGATTAAAATACCAGAAGGGTCTGTTTTCAAATTGAAGTGAATATACATAACTTTGAACGCTTGATGGCGCCAAACTGTTGTAAATACAATGCCTAGTGTAAAACAAGAAATGAACAAATCTAAAAATATCATAAAGCAGCCTCCTAACAGTCTTTTTTAAAAATAATAATTGATTTGGAAACATTCTCAAACTTTCAGAAAAGCTGCATATGCAGTACAAATAATTTTCTTTTTTCTGAACCATTTGGGAGTAAGTTGTAGACCATATACCCCACAACCTTAGATAATTTAGTGTTTCCTAAAAGTAAGAACATTCTCCTGTCAGTCTTAATACAAAAATCAGGAAATTAACACATAGATTATTACTATTTAATCCCCATTCAGAGTTGTTCTAATTGCCCCAGTAATGACCTTTATCAAAATAGGATTCAGTTCAGAATCACATGCTGTGTTTAATTTTCGTCTCTTTAGCCTCCTTCAGTCTGGAATAGTTTCACAGTCCTTTTTTGACTTTCACGGCTTTGATGCTTTTGAGGATTACAGGCCAGATATTTTGTAAATTGTCCTTCATTTGGGGTTTGTCTGTTTATTCCTCACATTAGATTCAGGTTATACCTTTAGTAGGAGTAGCGTTGAGGTGATGCTGTGCTCTTCTCATTACATGCTATTGCATGATGCATGATTTTGAATTGTCCCATTACTGTTGACATTCACATTAATCACTTGATTAAACTTCTATCTGCTGGCTTCACCCCTGTGAAGTATCTATTCTTTTTGTTATTAATAGGTATTTGGCGTGAAAGTACTTTAAAACTATGTAAATATCACTAATATCATCATCATACCTCTAATTTATTTGGTTATATCAGATGAACTCATGGTTTTCTATTTTTTTCAATGAGTTATAGTCCGTTATTTTCATCCTCAAATTGTTCCATATTTGGCCATTGTGAACCCATTCACAATTGCTTTTGTGTCTTTTTGACGTGTTTCCATCATTTTTTGAACTCTTTCTTGCCTTTTGGTACAGGGCATTCTAGGTTTATTTTGTAATTTCCCTGCCACAACCCTGGAATCAGTCATATCTCTGAGTCCTGGTTCTTTTTAGAAGCTAATATCTGGATGTCAGGTGAGCTTGTTGCCATTTGGGTTTTGCTGCACACAGGCCCCCTCAGTGATAGGAGTAATGTGTGTGTAAGGTGTGCAAGTGTATATATGTATACACTCTAACACATATAAGGGTTAGTTCTAAGAAATGGAATCTCTAGGAGTATCATATTAGGAAAGGTATATCAAGGTGAGGGTATGTCCGTGCAGGGGGCAGCCTCAGTAGAATGTAACTATCAGAGTAATGTTTTTGTAGAGCACAGAGTTTTCATACCTGTTAATTAATTTAATCCTTTTGGTCACTGTGAAATAAGGCAAGTAAGTGTTTGCTTTAACAGATAAGAAAACTGAGGTCTCGAGATGTTAGCTATACAGTCATTATTGACTGAGCATAAACTAAATCCTGGGGCTCCGAACCCCTAGCTCCAGGCTTTTCCCACTACAACAAAGATAGAAACCTGCATCTTTCATTCCAATTGTATGTATGTTCTAAGAGAAGTTATGTCTCTGAGGGTGTTTTTATCTTGAAGGGATCCTGTGTAATTCGTATAATCTGGAGAAGGCAACTTATCTTTAGGAATCCCACTTTCTTCCAAGGGCTGCTTTTTGCTTAAGATCCCTATAGTCTTTCTAGGAACTGATTCATCCTGCCATATTGTAAAAGAATGACAGGATATCTTAGGATATTGTAAGCATGGGAGGAATCTGTCAGTCATTTATTCATTTATCCATTTATCAGTATGTGTTACATATTAAGTGCAATCTAAATTTGTACTTACAGTGATGGAGAGATTCAGTACCTATCCTTAAGGAACCATTTTTATAGCCTAATGGAGGAAATATAAATAAAGTGAACAATTAGAATTGAATATGATAAAAATTATAGTACAAGTATATATGAGTGCTAACAGTTATAAGCTCATGAACAGATTATTTTATTTGTCTTTGTCTGTATCTAGTACCAAACATAATTCTTGGCTTTCTAAATGTTGAACTTAAGAGGAACACTGGGAGAATAAATACATACGTCTTCTTGGGAAAATCAGGGAATGTTTCCCTAAAGGTGGAACTGAAACCTGAAAGATTTTAGAAAATAACATATATAAAGGCACAGAGGATTGAAGAGTTGTGGTGTATTTGGGGAACTACAAATTATCGCTGTAATATGAAGTACAAGGAGGATGAAGTTCAGGCTGGGCCAATAGTCAGGGACCAGAACTCAAACGTCCTTGTCTGCCATGCCAAGAAGCTTAGACTTTGTCCCATAGGTAGTGAAGCATCCTTGAAGAATTTATGGTGCTTTCCTCAATTCCAGAACACTCTAAAAAGGAAGAAAAGCAAGAAGACTAAGTAAATGATAATATTATTTGTATAGAGCTTCACAATTTGTGAGACATTTTTCTGTCATCTATTATTTTATTAAATCTTCACAGTAGTCCTGCAAAGTATAATTATTATCCTTTAATTCCTGATGAGGAAGTTATATCTAAGAGAGGTTTGTTCTTTGTCTCATTCTTTCATCAGATATTCAAGTACTGCTCTGGGCGCTGGAGATAGAGTGGTAAACTAAACGAAGTCACTTCCCTCAGAGAGCTTATATTCTGAGATGATATGCCCAGGGTCGCAGGCAAAAAGAAGCGAGGCTAGACTTGAACACGGATAATCTGATTTGAAATCTCAGGCTGTTTCTACTCTACTGTACAGTCTCGAAAGACCAATTACATCAGTGAATTAGTGCATTAGTTCTCAGTGCATCTGTCCAATCTGCTCAATTGTGATGTGGAGAAGGGTGTTGATAAGGATGTAGATCTTACCGTTTGAGAATCCTGGTTATATTTCTTCCCCTTAACTTGTCTCTTCTAGAATCTACTCCTATAGTCTTTATAAAATGTGTGTGACTAACAGGGAACTATGAAACTTCATTTTTATAATAGGAAACTATATGGGGCTAGTTTTTAATTTTAAATTAGATGTCACGGAAATAGTTTTAGCAATCTAGAAATGGCTTTAGTAGCTGACTATTTATTATATCTGTAGCAATACCTTGATGACAACACTGTGGAAGCTATGATGTTTCGGAAGAGTGCAAAGGAATTGTTGCAGCTCGCAGCCAAAACATTGAAGAAATTGGGAGTGCCGTTCTGGCTGAGCAGTGGAACTTGTCTAGGTAAAATTCTTGTTCCTTTACGTTTGTCTTTGTGTCACTTCGTTCTCTTTAGCTTCAGGGATGACTACTTGAGATAGATGACAAAATATCAGTGGTATTTGAAGTGCCATATTTATAGATAGAATAAACGTAGTGCATGGAGCAACGATTTATTAATTTCTTTGAAGAAATTAATTTCAGAAACATAAACATGAGTCAGGAAGGTCATAATCTGTGTTTACCAAAAATAATTTGTGTGTATAAAATTTATATCAGAACATGTAGACTGATTCTCAGGTAATTCTTAGATTATTTTATCAATTCTTAGATTATTTTATCATTTCTATCAAAAAGATTATTGTTGCCTTTTAAAAGAAAACAACTCTATTCAGTGTCGTTACTTAAACATACAGACAACTTGCACTGCACCAACAGTTTCTAATGAGAGGAGGACTGAAGGGGACTGTCATGAGGTCCTCCACGAACCTTTTCCAGGTCATCGATGGTGTCGCCGATTGGGCATCACTGCCTTACCATGTTCTATTCATTCCGAGATGGGCAAATGGAGACTTTTCCGGAGTCCTTCGGCAAGTTGCTGTTAGAATCTGAGAAAGATTTCTGGTTCTCTTTCCTCTATCTGTTAGATCAGACTTCTTTGAATTTAGAATTATTTAGAATCTTAAATTTTGTTGTTTTTATTCTCTCTTGTTTATAACTAGTTCGTTACAACTATATCTGTTCTTTCTTGATTATAACTATATTTGTACAAAAATTAATTGTGCTTCTGCTTTTATAGGATTACCATATAATTTATTTTCTAATTCAAGAGACTTTTAGAGTGAAAGGGAGTCCCATTAATACTTTTGTTGGTACAGCAAGCATAAACTGTATGGGGTTATCCTATCTACCAGGCTTTGTGGAAAATTCACAATTCACATGGTTCTTGCTGTCAAGGAGCTTATAGCTCGAGTAAACCAAAAAAAAAAAAAGTACATCTCATACATGTATGTGGTATGTGCTTTGAGGTTTAACTTTTTGAAGCAAAATTGTTTTATAGACCGTCATGAGAAATACTTCTCAGTCATTTGTCATGATTTGTTTAGAGTTTTTAGTCCCATGGTTTTCTTGATTTGGGGGCATTTATAAAACGGGGGAGTTGGATTAAGGAGCCTTGCATTTTTAATAGTTTATGATTCTTTGATAGATATATAGATTTTTCTCAAACTAGAGGAGAGACCCCCATTCTAGGCTTCTAAAGATCCATGTTAAAATAAAGTGAAAGTTGAGAATTACAAACAGTTTTGCCCGATAGTAGTACCTATAAAGATAATTGTAGACATTTATTTACTTTTTAAATAATTGAGATGGAAGGCTTAAATGGATCGTAGGGGAGACCCAGGAGCCCTTAGTAATATTAATGGGTAAATTTTGTGGGGTTTTTTTTTTAGAATAGTATTATAGCACATGATTGAGAAGTGGATATATAGCGAATACCTAGAAATACCTTTTGACAGGATGCTGAAAATTGAGATTGATACTACTCTTCTTTATATGATCCATTAGATATGAGCTGTTCAGAGCTGTTAGATTCTCTAAAACTGCTCAAGAAAGAGATATTGTTTAACCAAAAGAATTAAATTATATTTGTTAGCAGATCTTAAAGGCATCTTCATTACAGGTTTATGATTAAACATTCTCAGAAGTAACGTAATTCTTTGAAGTGAATGGCCCAGTTAACATTATTAAAGCTAATAATTTATTCAGAAATTAAAATATTCATGAACGTTTTTGAGGATTCTGAGTGCTCAGACTGGTAGAAATGAAGGAAGGAAGGGAGAGAGGGAGGAGGCGGGGAGGACAGTTTCTTTAACAGGTGGGTTCTTTAACCACAGATTTTAGTTTGAGATTTAAGTTTTAAAGAAATAATTTTAGTAAAACACCCTAAGTCTATTCTATGAAATAAGGATCGTCCATTATAATAATGACTAATTTTTTCCAATCTAAAGTTTTTAAAAAGTTTTCTCATTTATTTTTTTTTAGGATGGTATCGGCAGTGTGGTATTATTCCTTATAGTAAAGATGTTGACCTAGGAATTTTTATACAAGATTACAAATCTAATATGATTTCAGCATTTCAGGATGCAGGACTTCCACTCAAACATAAATTTGGGAAGGTCAGTAATAAAAATCCACTTTACCTCATAAGTAACACCTTCAAAAGTAAAGTTTGTATTAAGCAACTCAGAAATGGTTAAGAACATTGCATGCATCATTTTATCACTAAGTATTGGCCAGGATGAGTTCAGCAGAAGCTTTTTACCACTTGTGACCTCTGCACTATTTAAGGAAAACTAGAAAATCTGGTTTTCTATTGACAATGAGAAGGAGAGAAAGATCTTAGACTCTTGCAGATGAATTTGTTCCGATTATATTAGGCAACACCATAACGTGTAATTAATATAATGTACAATTAATAAGTAAGAATCCTACCTACCCTACCTGAAGTTATGTTTTTTCTCATGAGTCGTTTAATTTTATGGTCACTTAGAATTTTATTATCAACATGAAACATTCCACTGATTGCTAAGGGTTAGAAATAAGGACTCATTTCAAAGAGTTGAATTTCTTTTTTAATTAGTTACAAGTATACCATACATTGGTTAGACATCTATATAGTTAGTAAAATGATCCCCCCAATTGCTTCCTCCCTCCCCTAATCCTCCACCTAGACAATGTATTATTGCTAATTGCGTTCCCTATGCCATGCTCCCCATCCCTGTGATCATCCATCAGCTACCAGTTAGTACTTCTTTAACCCTTCACCCCATTCTCCCAGCCTCCCAAACCCTCCCTAAGTGAAATCATAGTGTTTATCTTTCTCTGTCTGACTTAAATACCTTCTAGATTCATCAAAGCAATATCTTTTTCCAGCCTCTCCCTTTTCATATGCTGGGGTCTTGTTTTCTTATCCTTTCAGGCACTCTATCTTTTGGTTGGAGCACTTAATTCTTTTCTATTTAAGATACTTATTGATAGGAACGTAGTTGTTACCATTCTTTATTCCTGTTTTTGATACATGTTTTTTCTTCTTAAAGAAGTTCCTCCAACATTGCCTGTAGTACTGGCTTGGTGTTGATAAATTCCTTTAGCTTATTTTTGTCTGGGAAGCTCTTTATCTGCCCTTCAACTCTAAATGATATCTTTGCTGGATAAATTATTCTTGGTTGTATATCCTGGGTCTTCATCCTGTCGAATATTTTCTGCCCAGCCCTTCTGTCCTGCATAGTTTCTTTTGAGAAATCAGCTGCCAGTCATTTGGGTCTTCTCTTACATGTAATTTCTTTTTCTCTTGCTGCTTTTAGTATTCTTTCTTTGTATTTAACCTTTGGCATTTTAATTATGATGTGTCTTGGTGTGGGCCTCTTTGGATCCCTGATTTTTGGAATCCTCTGAGCTTCCTGAGATTTTATGTCCATTTCTTTCACCAGGTTAGGGAAGTTTTCCCTCATTATTTCTTCGAACAGCTGTTCAACATCTTGATTTTCTTCTGTTACACCGATCAGATGAATATTTGGATCCTTAATAGGGTCCTATATCCTCCTTAAATTATTTTTATACTCTTGGCATCTTTTTTCTTGCCATTCTGATTGAGTATCCTGATTAGCTATCCTGTCCTCTAGATAGGGCATATAATCCTCTTCTTTATTCACTTTGTTTATTCCTTTTTTATTCCATTTAATATACTTCTCATCTCAGATAATGTGTTCTTCATTTCAGACTGGTTCCCTTTTATAATTTCTACTTCCATTTTTATGTTTTTTTATCTCTTTGTTGAAGTTCTCACTGAATTTATTTACACTTCCCAAAAGTTCATTCAGCATCTTTATAACCAGTGTTTTGAACTCTGCACCTGTTAGATTACTTGACTCCATTATATCTGAATCTCTGTTCTGTTCTCTCATGTGGTTTCTGCCTCTTTGTCTTCCCATTTTGGCTGCCTTTCCATGTCTATTTCTATGTACTAAGCAAAGCTCCTAAGTCTCCCAGTCTTATTAGTGTGGATTTGTGAAGTAGGTGTCCAGTGGCACAGTCCTGAGAGGGGTTCAGCTGCAGGCCAAACTTAGCCCAAGCCTCTACTCCTCCAGGGCCACCTGTTAAGATTCAGCAAGCAATCCACAGATGCTGTGCTTATAGTTACCTCAAAAGGCCACACCAGAAACCGAAGCCAGCTGCCTCCACCAGTGTGAGTCTCAGAAAGAAGCACCTGACTGGCTGAGGATATACCTGGATGCGGCTTGGGTGGGGCCGTGAGTTGGGCGAGGCAGAGTTTCAGGGAATCCTCTGGGTGGAGCGACCTCTGTTATCACAGTTTGATGACATCACAGCTATGGCGGCCCTCTGTCCAGTGCATTAGTAGCAGGGAGAGCTCAACAGGGAACAATGGATACCGCCCGCACTCTGTACCAAGCAAGTCTCCCCCTCAGCCCTCAGTGCGACAATGTCTCCCTGTAAGTCCCTGGCGCCCCTTGCACACAGCCAGACGGGCACTGGTGCTCAGAGCGAGCAGGTCTGTCTCCGCGAAAATCCACTTGCTGTCATGGCCTCTTTAAGAGGCGTCTGCCGCTGCCGGAGCCTCTATCTCAGCCACTCGGGACTGGGCAGCCTCGCGTCCTCGTCCCGTCCTACCTTCTGCCATTGCAGGGTGCTTTCTTGGATTTCTCCCTAGTTGTATGGTTGTTTATCTAGATCTTAGGTGATTTTTCCTTGGTACTGCTCCTTGTTTCCATCACAACTTTGATTTGGTTGCCAGAGTGATGAACAGAGCCTCTATTATCTATGCCATTTTTTTTCTCTGAATTTCTTTTTTCACCTGTCCAAGATCATAGCAGTTTTCTCACAGATCAACTGGGAGTAGGTCATTGTGGCTTGGATGAAATCTCCTTTTAGACTATTTGATTCCTATGCTGTAAGCCAGTCACCTTACTCTTAATTATCTTGTTCCCAGGGTAGTGTTGTCTTGGAAAGCAAGTAGAAGTATGTTTAGTCACTGGAAAATTACTTTCCTCATCATAATCATTTATGTTTACTAAAAAATTTAACAAAATACTTCCCTGAGGTCAAAGTCAAAGCAATAGAACTCTGGTCATTCAGCAAACATTTACGCAACACTCACTCTATGCTTGGTACTGTGCTCTGCACCCAGGACACAAAGATGACTAAAGTATAGTCCTTACCTTTGAGGAGTTCACTGTCTAATTGGAAGGAAAAAAATGCATAAATAATTATTATGTGATTAGTGCTGTGACAGACAGATGTACCAAGTCCAATGGGAACATAATTATTTGTAGAATAAGTTTCTTTAGGGAAATACTCTCAGAATTCTTTGTATCTTTAACTTTTCTTTTTTTTTCATGTACATAACATAATGATCTATGGTATGTGTATGGGTTTCTATAATACAACATTTACTTAGTACTTATTTATTGTAATGAGAAACTTCTCTCCTGATAGTTTTACTTGATTATTAAAAGGAGTGATTTGTCTTTGGTTCCTTTCCTTCTTTAGTTAGAAAGGGGCTCAGGGACAGGATGTGCTGCAGAGTGATAATTACTACTGTAAATCATTATCCTGAGTTGTCATCAATTATATTAATTGTATCAATATTATTTTTATATAAATTTAAGAAAGAAATGATGATGTGCTATTGATGCATCCCAATTTCAGAGGTGTTCCAAGCTGAAAAAAACATGTATCCAAAATCAGTGTTCTCTCTCTATAAAAACATTATCTTATTTTAATTTAAAAAATATATTTCCTTTGTTTCAGTCTGTGAAGGTTTTCATCTTCCCTCTAGGTAGAAGACAGCTTGGAACTATCTTTCCAAGGAAAAGATGATGTGAAACTTGACATTTTTTTCTTCTATGAAGAGACTGACCATGTGTGGAATGGAGGCACTCAGGCCAAAACAGGAAAAAAATTTAAGTATGAATCAGATAAGTATTTATAAAAGGAGATAAGGAAATAATTTCAGAAGGCTGAGAAATACTCTGTCAAGGCTCTAATATTGGCTAATACTTTCTCAGCTTACCTATAGAGCCCAGTTATGTTTGTGAAATGAGACTGCCTATCAGGACACTCTACTAGAAGTAAGTGTCCCTGAGTTTGTCAGTCCTAAGATTCATTATGATTAGGAGCCCTTGAGTCATCAGAAGGGGAAAACCAAAACAAGGAACACAAAAACTGGGCCTAGAGCCTGAGCCAAAAAACTGATTGGCTCTGAGAGCTGTAGGAGCTTGATAATTTAAAGAGATAGCAAAGGTGAAGTGAAGTTTCAGTGAAGTTGAGATTGAGTGGGGCTGAGGCCATGAGTGCTGGGCAAGCTCAGGTATATGCCTTTAACATAGACTGAGGGCTGATCCTCATTGCGCTTAACAGCTACTATGTTTTGTCAAATGTAAGATGATATAGATTATAAGATGTACCATTATTTTAGTGCCTCTAAGAAAGAAAAACACTGCCAATTATAATTGTAAGACACATGATTCACAGATGGAAAAATTGGGGGCGGGGGGTGTCTCAGAACTGAAGGAATGCAGTATGTCAGATTGGCATTTTAAACATTTTTTTTTTAATGCTGTCATAGTAAAACTCCTTGATGAAAAAAGACAAAAGTGACATTAGGATAACTATGCTCTCCTTTGTGGTGCAGTT
Source organism: Pteropus medius (assembly GCF_902729225.1). Taxonomy (NCBI): domain Eukaryota; kingdom Metazoa; phylum Chordata; class Mammalia; order Chiroptera; family Pteropodidae; genus Pteropus; species Pteropus medius. The sequence continues at coordinate 1,668,828 of NW_024344374.1, forward strand.
GGCCTATTCTCAGTTCTGAGAAAGAGAGAGAGAATGAATGCGAATGAGAACCTAAAGAGCAGGGGCTTTGGAGTCAGGAAGACCTGGAAAACCTCAGCTACAGCTAACTAATGTATGGCTGTTAGCTTTTCTGAACAATAATCTCATCTATTAAATTTGGGTAATACTACTTACTGTGTGTCAGGCACTATTCTGAACATTTTACATGTATTCACACATCTAATACTCAAAACAACCTTAAGAGGTAGCAATTCTGTGAGGCACTGAGAATTGAAGTAGTTTGTTCAAGATCGCATGGAATATAAGTGGAGTCAGACAGCAGCCTCTTGCTAGAGTTCATTCTTTTAACCACTACTCTCTATTGCTGCCCTAAAACACCTGACATATGAAGCTCTTAGCGTAATGCTCAGCATTTATTAAGTAAATGGTGGTTATCATTATTATTATTGAATGTTATATTAATATTATCATTACTGATGTGATTACTGTCATTACTGTTATTATCATGGTAGTTATGTGACCAGTAGCATAGATGTACCTCACCAACTAGCTGAGATTGGGGCATTGAATACATTTGAGCCAGTGGGCACGGGGGAATGTTCTGTCACACAGAAGAGGAATTCCCCGTTCAGCCTGGTTTCTCCTGGGAACACTGACATATGCTACTTGGATAGCTAACTCTTTTATTTGAAGGCAAGAAGTCTCCATGTAAAGTTAAACTTGTTCTGGAGGTTAGTGAGTAATCCAAACCTTTTTCTCAAAGTCATAAAGTATTCCCAAATTGACATTGACCTCAAAGCATATTCTTGAAACTTTCATTTATTATAAAACACTAGTTTGCTTTTTGACAACAAACATTTATTTGTATAAGTTGTGATTATAAGACAAATTAATAAGCTAATAAATGTATAATTGCTATCACTGTGGTTAGGTAAATGGCAGGTGTTTTTAATATCTAGCTACAGTTTGTTATTCAAAATATGATAGAGATGCCAAATTTAATGTATAATTTAGAGGCTTTTTTTAAAAAAAAAAAACTATAAGATAGTATAGCATAGAAATTAAAGGCATAGAGCCAGTGTGCTTGCTTTTGAATCCAAGCTTTACATTTTACCAGCTATATTGCCTTGGGAAAGTTATTTAACCTGTTTGTGCCTAAATCTTCTCAAGTGTAAAATGGGAATAATAATAGAAATTGCTACAAGAGTGGTTTTAAAGATTAAATGAGTTAATACACAAAAAGGGTTTTGAAGAGAATTAAGCATGCCTTGAATGCTAAGAAATTATTAGCCTCTGTCATTAATACTAGTTGTAGTAGTAGAAAGGGGCTCAGGGACAGGATGTTGTAGTAGTTAGAAAGGGGCTCAGGGACAGGATGTGCTGCAGAGTGATAATTACTACTGTAAATCATTAAAGAAAAGTAAAGAAAATTATTCCTCTTCTTAGTCTTATGAGAAATTTACAGAATAGAAGCCGATATAATTATCTCAATATTAGACTGCCAAATCTATTCTTAGAGAACTTGTATGAGAATGTCACCTTTTCTAAGAAAGATAATTTCTGGAGCCAGAATGATAATCCTATTATTCTTTAATTTCCTTCTAAGGCTTGAATTTCTTTCTTACTGACATGATCTGAAACCCACAAACCTCAAAAGAACTGTTCATTTCTAACCACTACATTTCTGGATAGAAAGAGCTTCTTTCATTCTGCTTTAACTGCTCTTTATGGCGGCAGTGTTTGGGAAGTGTGAAGTGTTCTGATTATTTAACAAGAGAAATGAGCAGTGATAGAACTGTCTGGACAGATGGTGTGAGTCCCAGATTTTCTATCATGTTACCGTGACCTTAAAAGGCAGAGAAAAGAACAGGGGATGGCTGCGTAGAGTAGTTTCTTTGGAAGATTCCCCCAGCCATATGCCATTTTCATTATTTTCAGCACTATTTACTGAAGGAACTGTAGTATTTTCATCACTACTATTCCTAGAAGAAGAAGAAAAAACCTTTAAAGCTAGTCTAAGGGTCTTTTTATCTTTATAATATTCTACTTTTTATTCATGTAGAGTTAATTCTGAGAAAAGCTTAGTATCATAAGATGCTTACCATTTTTTAAAAGGTCGAAGAAGAACTCAGAAAGGAAGAAAAAGTTACCCATTTCAAAACTTTACCATATGCCTTCAGAATGATATTTTTGGTCTTAAGATTTAATAATAATTATAATATTAACCTCAATAATAAAAACATATCTACGAGGGTATCTGCTAGATATCAGGTACTTTATGTTTGTAATCTCATAATCCTCACATTATCCCTGTGGCTTAGGTGTTCTTACTCCCTGTTAGATATGAGGAAACTAAAGCTCAGAGAGATGAAAGAACTTCCTCAGAGTCATCTTGCCATTAATGTCACGAATAAGATTTAACTCCAGACCTGTTGGGCTCTAAGCCTTTTCTTCTAAATGTTAATAGATTAAATGAGCTAATATATGCATATAGAGCAGTATCTGGCATATAGTAAATACTACATGGTATTAGTAGCTACCGCTGCTACTATCATTACTATTTATTATTACTATTACTACTACTGTATTGCTCTGGCACAAAGCATAGCACCTTCAATATAGCGGAAACTTGGATTAGTTATTCTCTGGGCAAGCATTTTCTTCCCAGGTCTCATATCCATTCTATCCTTAGTTCTCAGTCCATTACTCCTTTACCTAAATTCATTCTTTTACCTAAAATCTAAATTCCATTCTTAAATATTGTTTGGATTTTTTATATTTATTTTTTCTCCAGAGGTCCAATCACCTGTAATAAAAAGTGATGACTATAGTAGTAGTTATGCCTCCAGGATGTGAAGTTTCTGTTGCACAACTTCACTGTTCCTACAGATGACCCGCATTTCTTTGGGTCATTTCTTTCTTTCCCATCTGAATCAACTGATGCGAGTAGTGGCCAGAATTTGAGAGGTAATACTAATGGTAGTAATAAAAATTAATTTTTATTGAGTATTTACTATGTGCTAAGCACTATGCCAAGCTTTTATGTACATCATCTCATTTAACCCTCACGAGTTTATAAGAGAGATTTCGTCACTGTCACCTTCATTTTATGGATGAGGAAATTAAGGCAGAGCTAAGACTCAGACCTAGGGCCATATCACTTCAGAGCCCATATTCTTACCATATACAATATTAGTGTCACCATGCTCTCTATCGTATTGTTAATGAGCAGGTTCTTAAAAAATTGTTTCTTTCAACGTTATTTAGTTATAACATTGATGAGATACTGTAGGAACATAACTCTCATATTTATTCGACTATGGTAAAATTGGTTTCATTATATGTCATTTTGCTTGAAGTCTCAGAACTTATCAACAATGTTAAGGGAAGACTTACTGTACTGCCTCCATGAAAATAGCCCTTCCGTTTATTGACATCGTCAGGGTAATACAGCTACCTCTTTATTTTCTAATAGGAAATCCACTACCCACTGGTCTGATAGTGGGTTCCTTATACCTCCTGTCATTTGCAGTTTCTGATTTTTGTATATATTTTCAGAAAATTTGGATTTTGTGTGTGTGTGTGTGTGTGGGCCTAGACTCCCATCCAAGTGTGGCTCCAATATAATTTGACATTTCATTTCTAAAAAATTTATTTACTAACTGCTATGTGTTAAGGGTTCTTATGCGAATATGACTTAGTTTCTTCTTTCACGAATCTCATAATCTAGACCATGAGACAAATATATTCTATCAGCAGTACAGAAATTAAAGTACAGTCATGCGCCACATAACGATGTTTTGGTCAACGATAGACCGCATATATGACAGTCCCATGTGATTATAACACAGCTGAAAAATTCATATTGCCTAATGACTCATACTGTCTTAATGTTGTAGTGCAGTGCATTCATTACTCACATGTTTGTGGTGATTCTGGTGTAAACAAACCTACTGTACTGCCAGTTCAATATAAGTGTGGCACATACAATTATGTGTAGCAGCGGTCCCCAAATTCCGGGCCACGGACCAGTACTGGTCCATGACCTGTTAGGAACTGGGCCGCACAGCAGGAGGTGAGCAGCGAGCAAGCAAAGCTTCATCTGTATTTGCAGCCACTCCCCAGCACTAGCATCACTGCCTCAGCTCCACCTCAGATCATTAGGCATTAGATTCTCATAGGAGCACCAGTCACTGGTGCCAAAAAGGTCAGGGACTGCTGGTGTGTAGTACATAGTACTTGATAGCGATAATAAACGGCTAAGTTACTGGTGTATGTATTTCCTATACTATACTTTTTATTGTTAGAGTGTATTCTTTCTACTTATAAAAAAAGTTTACTGTAAAACAGTATGCATGTTGTGATGGAAGCAGCCTCGTATATCTCACGTTTACCGAGTCTCTTGATTGCATCATTTCTCTTGTGCTTGATTTAATCTCGTGTTTTGTATAGTAACATGCGGCACAGCCTTATATTCTTTAGGCAGTAGGGTATACTCTATAGCATAGGTGTGTAGTAGACTATACCACCTAGGTTTGTGTAAGGTCTGTGATGTTTGCACAGTGATGAAATCATCTAATGACACATTTCTCAGACAGTGTCCCTGTCTTTAAGCAGTGCATGACTATATGTGTCATGTATACTTGAGATGCCAAATCAACTCTATCTAGAAGCAATGGCAAGGAAGTGTGGCTTAATAGAGACATTTGTTAGGTAGACTTAGGAGGAATATGGAGAAAGCCCTAATAATACATTTATTTAACTATTTTTCTATTTAGATTTTCCCATTTTTTTATAATTTTCTATGAGCATCTTTGTACATAAAGTAAAAGCTTTATTAGGGATTGTTTCCTTGAATAGATTTCCAGAAGTAGAATTATTATTGTTGTTTGACTGTGCTGTTTCAGAAATCCAGAGGTACATGGGCAGTGTTCTACTACCAGTAAAAGTATAACATTTTATTCCTCAATGTCTTTTTATCTTTTGACTCCTTAAGGCTCTTAGTACCTGTATAGGCCTCTTCAATTTTTCTTGTCACCGTGCTTTGTTCTGCTTGCCTTTTTTCTCCCTTATTTTTTTTAAGTAAACTTTTTATTTTGTGACAATTTTAGTACAGAAAAGTTACGAAGATGATACAGATAGTTTCTGTACACGAGTCCCCCAGTTTCCCTAATGTTAACATATTGTTACCGTTGTACATTTGTCAAAACTAATTAAACAACATTGGTGCATTACAATTAACTAAACACCAGACTTTATCCGTATTTCACCAGTTTTTCCACTAATGTCCTTTTTCTGTTCTAGGATCCAATCCAAGATAACACATTGCATTTAGACACCCAGCCTTTTGAAACTTGATTTTAGTCCAAGATTTTAAGCATGTACTAGTAGTACCAGATTATTATACATCCTCACATGTCCCAGTTCTTCCTGTTCAAGGGCATCGAGTTGTCTCCATTTTGGAGGTGCTCCTCAGTACCTCTAACTAGAAATAATCTAACTTCCTCTGAATTTCCATAGATTTTGCCCCACACCTCCCCTTTTACCTCTCTTGCTTTATCTGGGTTCTTCTGTTGATTTGTCTGTACTGTCTGAGTTATAGATAGAATCAGGCCTGGTAAATCTGGCTGAGTGATATCTGAGCCCTACTTGAAACTAAAATTAGGTCCTCTTAAGTACAGTCTATGGTGTTTTGTTAAGGTGAGACGATGACACCAGGTCGATGACTTGATCCAGCCTGGCATCTTTAGAGAATCAAAGCCATGAAGTTAAGTCACCCCAGTTGTTTTCAGTCACCCTGCTTCACAAGAAGTTAAAGACTAGAGTTAGTTGTTGAATCCCCACTCATAGGTTCTCTCAGCTTCATAGATACTATGCTTTGTAGTTTTAGTTCTCAAAAAACACATTTGTCTTTTTAGTACTTACAGCTGTGAAGCTAAGAAGGCAAATTTGAATAATTTAAGTGAGTATTTTTAAAACATTGGCTTTTCTAAAAATGATCTCACATTTTCTACTCTGTTTATGCCTTCATATTTTATAACATATAGATTATATCTTAGGTCTCCTTAATTATACTTCCAAACCTTCAGTGAGTAGGAGGTGCAAAATTAAGTAATTGAAGAAAGAACTCTGAATGCATGTTATGTGGTAATTGATTCTTATACAGTATTTAGAAGTGGCAATTACTTAGTAAGCTTTGTTTGTTTTTTAAGAGATTACCTCAGAATGAATAAATAGCAGATCTTTTATTTATGTGAAGTAAATTACATTTTTTAAGACTGCCATATATTTTGTTGTTTGAATGTAATTCTATAAAATATTCTGTAAGGTAGTATTTTGAGAGATATAAAAACATATTTTCATGATAAGACTTGTACACAGATGTTTATAGCAGTGTTATTCATGGCAGCCAAAAAGTGGAAACAACTCAAATGTCTATCTTCTGGTGACCAGATAAACAATTTATGGTCTGTTAAAGCAATGAAATACTGCTCAGCAATAGAGAGGAATGAACTCCTGACATATCCAATAACGTGGACGAATCTCCAAAACATTATGCTAAGTGGAAGAAATCAGATAGGAAGAGTACATACTGTGTAACTGCATTTATTTCAAATTGTAGAACTGGCAAAACAAAGCAAGAATGCAGTACGATCAGTGATTGCTAGGGGCCAGGGTAGATTGACTGTGTGACTGCCAAAGAGCATGGGGAGCTCTGGGAAGCAAGGTGATAGGAATGCTCTATATCTTCATCGTTGGGCAGGTTCCATAGGTAAATGTATTATATGTGTATCTGTCAAAACTTAAAATGTGTACATTTCATTATATATATTTTCAGTATATGTAAAATATACTTTGAAAAAGTTGATTTAAAGGTTAAAAAAGAAAACAAAAATATTTATGACTTATGAAACCAATGCTTGGAGAAAAGGGCCCAGGATCACAAGTTAAAACAGGGAATCTGTGACCAGAAACCATGAATTTGATCAAGGCAAGCCTAACTGAAGTGATAAACTTTGAGCCTTTTGCATCTTATTGGAAAAATTGCGTAATATGAGATCAAAATAAAAGAAGCCTTGTGCATTTCACATGTAATTTGAAATCATAATTTAATCCCCTTTTAAAATTTTGTATTATATTCAAAGAGAAATTTTATGAAAATTGTGTGAAAGAGAGAAAGCAAGCACAGCTAGAATCTGGTTGTTTGTTGATGAGCTATAGATCTAGTTTTTTGGTGATTATGCAGTAGAAATAAAAATCTCCTGAGACTTTGTCCTCTGGCTTTAAAGAAAAATTTTTTGCATGCTTTAAATGGATAGTTTTTGATATGGTTATTATGCACATGCATTTGGGTGTTAAATGAAAACTATCTGTACAAGCTTTAATTTGTCTACTCATTGATGCCTTCATTGTTTCTCCTTGTTTCTCCTGTGGTACAGTAACCACTCATTCTGTCCTGTGGAGATTGCATAGCAGAGTTTAATAATCAGTAGGATAGTTGGAACCACTCATTTTACAGTGGAAGTCAGTGGGAAAGTGAGGTTTACTAAGTAGCATTTTACTTTCTAAAACATGTATATGCCATGTATATTGATTATATATTAGAAGTTTGGGGTAGAAATGGAGTATGGGATCAATAAAGACCTCAGAGTGACTATATTCTAGCTTAGGTTCTGAAAAGTATGTAAAGTCATTCCCTTAGCTTCTGTATAATCTGTGGTGAGATTGTGAGAGGGTTAATGGAAGAGATAGTTAAAAAAATACTAATTAGCATACTGTAATTTTGGTTTTCAAGATTCGAATCTAAGAAAACTATTTATGGCCATATTGTTGGTGATAACTAATTATTAATATGGCACAATAATTCCTCACTTTACTCCAAACACAAATCACTGATGAATATGTCTAAAGACATAACTTAGCTAAAAGAGAATGGAATAAATGATGAAGAAGCAGTATTTAAAGAGAATTTCCATATTAAGGACAGACAAGCAGGATAAATAATAAATCTACATCTAGATACTTCTTAAGGAAACTATAATATCAAAAATAAAAAAAGTTTACAGGCTATGAGTGAAAATAAATGGCTCACAAAGGAACAGCAAATATACTTCAGCAACAATAGAGGCTAAAAGATAATGCAGTGATATATTCCAGAAGCTGAGGAGAAATAACTGTCAACTTAGAATTTTATGTATAGTTAATATTCAAGAGGGAGGTCAAGATGAAGACGTTTACATGTACACAAAGACTAAGAAACTTTATGTCTCACAGACCCACACTTAAAGACCTATTAAAGAACCCAGAAGGAAGAAAAAATAAAAATAAGAAAAAATTAAAAATTAAAAAATAAATAAAGAACCCAGAAGGAAGATGTGATATATATGAAATAATGGTGAACACAGAATTGGATAAACTATGTCAGTAAGTTTGTTAGCCATTGCCTGTTTAAAAAAAAAAAAAAAAGTGTTAAAAATAACTGGAGGAGAAGGCGATTTCCCAAGGAGTAAAGTATACTAAATTTCACGTTCCAGAAAAGGATAGAAATTCTGCATACATTTAATCTTTATTAGAAAATGTTATGGTGAAGTATATATGTTAAAAAAATAAACTATTACAAACAGTAACTACTAGTGGATATAAATATTATTGAAAACTTCCAGATAAACAGAATAAAAGAATGTATAAACCTTCATCAATCCAAATTAAAGTTGGGAAGGTAGGTAAAAAGAAAATATGGTAAACTGAAAACATGTAAAAGTAATCATAAAAGCAATAGTCAGCATTGTTATAGCACTTACTAAGTATATGTTATATACTGTTCTGAGCACTTTACACTTATTTATTCATTCTGTGCTAACATCTCTCTGAGGTACTGTTAGTGCCCTCATTTTATAAATTAAGCAGTTAGGGCACAAAGATGTTGATCAAGGTTGCACAGCTAAAGCCAGAATTTGAGTCCAGGAAGTCTGGCTCTAGTGTTAAGAATACGTCCAAATATATAATTTATTATAATAAATGTTAATAGATTAAGCTGACCTATAAAACATAGATTATCAAATTAGATAGAAAAACAAAATTTAGCTATATAATGCTTGTCAGGAAGCACTCCTAAAGCAAAATCACAAGAAAGGTTGAAAATTATAGGGATGGAAAAAAAATACCCCAATGTTATTAACCAAAGAAAACTGATACTATAATTAATTTTAGTATAAGACAACATAGAATTTCAGGGGGCGGGAAATATTAAAGGATTAAAAGCCCATTACATAATCTTACAAGGAAACAGTCCACCAAAGAAGAAATAATGTTCATGAGCTTGTATGACTCTTCAACGATATGGCCTTTAAATATATAAAAACCTGATAAAATTCTAGTGAATATTTGACATATCCACAATTATGGTGGGAGATTTTGATTTATTTTTATTTTTAAAACTTCTGATATAAGCATAGAAGGAAGTAGTAAAAATGTTTAAGATATGAACAAAATTAACAGGTTTGATCTATTTGACATATATAAAAGTCTTTACTCACAAATAGTGAATATACTTTCTTACCTGCTATAAATGGAACATTTACAAAAGTTGATTATGTACTATGTCATAAAGGCAATCTTAGTACATTTCAAAGATTAATATAAAGAAAGTGTGTGTGCGTGCATGCACATGTGTGTGTAAAATTCTCCACATTAACAGACTGAAGGGTAAAAACCTGCATGAGTATGTCAATAGATGGCATTGTATGACCACAATGGAAATTAAATTAGACATCTTTAAAATGTGTGGAAACTTTAAATGCCTTCCCTAATAACTAAATGAATTAAAAAGGAAATCATAGTAGGAATTATAAAATTTTTAGCACTCAAAGATAATCAACACTTATAGAATGCAGTTAAAAGATAAAGTGAAGAAGCCAAGAGAAGAAATTAATAAAATAAAAAGCAGTACCAAAGATCAACAAATCCAAATGCTAGTTCTTTAAAAACTAAATTAAAAACTAGTTAAGACATTTAGCAAGATTGATCAAAAAAAAGCAAAATTAAAGATAATATTCAATACTCAAACCAGGATGTTTGGTTTTAGAGTTTATGCTCCTAACCGTGTCACACTGTTTCTCTCAAAAGAAAATGCTACAGACAACTTGAAGTCAGTAAATGTGACAATTAGATAAAATGTGAACATGATAAAATTTTCTGTTTAAATATAAATGTAAAAATCAACTCAAGAAGATATAGATAACCTATATTCATTAAAGAAATTTAATTAGTACCAAAAAGCTCCTTTCCCCCTTTTCTCTACCAAAAACTCTAGAAAGTTTTACCGTGCCTTCACAGAATAGATTATTCCCTATAGTATATAACCTATGTCATAAAATAGAAAAAGCAAAAATGTAACTAATTTTATGAGACTGATAGCAATATAGGATTTGGACAGTATCCAAAAAAATTTTAAGAGAAATTACGGTCTCAGTGAACATAGAAATATCCTAAGTGAAACACATGAATAGAATTTTGTAGTGTGTGTGTATTAGTATAATTCTCAACATTAAAGGATTAAAAGATTAAAGGGAGAAAAAAACTACGTGATTGTTTCAGTATATGACATTCAAAATTTCAGTAAATTTCCTAATTAAAAAGAAAAAAAAAAGGTTTTTTAGTAAACTTGGAATAAAAGAGATCTGGAATTTCTTTAACCTGATAAAGGGAATATACCAAATCCTAGAGTGAGCAATTGCAATTAATAGTAAAACTTTAGGAACCTTTCTATTAAATTTAGAAAAAAAAACCCACAAGAATTTGTGCTGTCTCTGCTTCTATTAAGTAGTATGCTAGAGGGCTTAACACAAGGAAAAGAAATTAAGAGTTAAAAGAAGAGACAAAATTGGTAATGAGAAGAAGCCATTTATGTTGTTTTGTAGGAAATTCTTTTTTTTAAAAAAATGACTCTGCTGTTCCAACTTTAGAGTTTAATGCAAACATATCTAAAAAGGTCAGATTCAGTTGTAATTGAGTGTCTTTATCTCACTTAGTCTAACTAACTAGTAATAATAAAAAATTATTTTCATTTAGCAATTATGTTTATTAGGCTGTATAATTAAACCGATGAAATTACTTTACGCAACCACCGGTAAGTAGTTTTACAGATTTTAAGGATCTCTGTGAGAAAAGAAAATGTTCTATTCCAACTAATTCTTAATTCTAATGCCTGTTTTATGGAAAAATAAAACGAAGTAAAAATGGTATGAGATAGAAAATAAACGGAAGGAGTGTGTGTGTGTGTGTGTTTGTGTGTGTGTGTGTAGTGCAGATGCTGTGTGTGTGTGTGTGTGTGTGTGTGTGTGTGTGTGTGTGAGATAAGATCCCTTGAATTTATATTCTGATTTAGTGTTCCTTAGTCTGATTGTAAGTCTTCACATTTTGGATCCTTATCAAGCTTTAAAGTACGAACCACTAGCTGAACTTAATCTTAGCTTTAAAGGCTAAGGTAACATTGCACACCCATGGTGTATTATTAGTCATTGTTTATTGGTAACATGGCATGTGCTGTTCTGTGTCACTTACCTCCCCCCACACACACACCTGCTTTTCCTCTCCACAATTCCATTTTATAGTCAGTTTTCACATTTTGCGGTTTGTTTATCTTTCCTCTTCTCCTAGGAAGCTGGAATTTTCTTTTGGCTGAATAGACTGAAAATTATTTGGTAAAAAGAAAACCACAAAGAGTTTAGGGATGTTTCTATTTAGGAACAAAAATTAACATTTGAGTTAAATTGTCTTTGAATTATTTTAACATTGTTTATGTATTTTAAATATTTTGGTTTTGTTCATAATAAATCTTTTGTTGTTCAAAACAACGCTTTTGTAAAATTTGTAGTATTCTTATTTACCCTCTGTATCCTGGACCTATGATTTTTCTTTTTTTCCTCTCTGTGATGAGACTGTAGAGGCTGATATTTAAGAGAGAAATTTCCTGGCCTGTGTTACTAGATAGACTGTGATTTTTGCCTCATTTCAACTTCAGTGTGTCATCTTGATAGGATGGGACAGGTGGACATTCTGCTGACCAGGGTGTGATTGGGGAGGGTGGAGGTTAATGATGGATGGATATGTCTGATGACAAAATAAGCAATTCCATGAATATGAGTGTGCAGAGTAAAAGTGGGACCAGCAGATGGTAGAGCTATGCTGTATCTTATTTCTTCCTCAGCTTTGAGATTTGCTGTAGCTGGCTTTTCACAGAAGCCAGCTGGGATCGTCTATTAGCTGCCAGCACCCATTGGTTTGGGTAGAAGAGACTTGTTGCTTTCTTTAGAATTTGTTCAGCTTCTCATTTTCATGTATGGCTCTATGTTCATCTGGTGGTAAAACATGATATTCGAAAGCAGAATATATGAAAAGTGACCTTTCTTTGGAGAATGTCCCAGTTAGACCTCATTTTCACAGTACGATTGCACTTTGACATCTGGCTTTTTTCCCTTTCTTTTTTTTTCTTTAATCCTCTGATATTTTAAATTTCTCTGATCTCTGCTGTTGCCACTTCAAGTCTCATTCCTGAAAGTTCTTCCCATGTTGTGAAGAGAAGAAACATTTTTTTCAGAAAACAACAAAGAATATAGGGCTATAATAAAAACTTAAATCTAACAAAGCTGGTAGTTTTACCTTCCCTTTGTAATATATACAATTTTATTTACTGATCCAGAGTACCTTTAAGAAACCTGTTTTTGTTTAATTTCTGAAACTTACCCACTACTAATTAAGATAGCTCTGCTATAGATAGAGTAAAATTCATTATAACTAATATTCCTTGGACTGGTTTAGAAATGTTCTTTAGCATTTGAAATGAAAGGAAGGAAGGCAGAAACTATAAGTACATTCATGTGAGGGACAGAAGCCTGAGAATGCATCTTGGGGTCATGCTTGCTATATAGCCTTGGGAAGTCCAGATTGTGAAATAAAAGAATATTCACCTTACATGCATGCTGTTTATTTTAGTGTTCTTTCGTTAGGTTCTTTTAGTAGCAGCTAGAATTTGATGGTGATTTAGTGATATGTAAACTATTTTAAAAAAGTAAGAAAACAGTTTGGGGCTGAGAACAGATTTTAAAATGGCAGGTGGTAAAATAAAAGACAGAGCAGGAAGAAGGTGGTTTGCGTAGCTGTCCTTTAAGAGAAGTATCGAAGTACAGTGCATCCAAGCAATAGATGTGTATTCTTGCGTTTGAGGAGGGGGTGGGGTATAAAGCTTTATTCAAAAAGACAAGTTAATGGGTCCTACTTACCATATTCACGTATTGTGGTATGAAATTCTCACTAGAGTACGAGTTAGGAAAGGAGTTTGAGAAACACCCTGGCAGACCCTGGGAATTTCTCCTTCTGCTATCTAAGCTGAGTAGCGTATCAAAAGCCATCTGGGACCACAGTAAAACCCAGGACACAGAGATTAACATGACCCATCGTAAAGATACAAGCATTTGTGATGCTCTTGTTGAAGAATGTCAGATATTGCCAGGATTGATTCAGGTTCTCTGACTGACTGGGAGGGTTCCATTTCCTTTATCACTGCTGCACGTGTCTTCCTGCAGGTATTAAGAATTTCAAGTATTAAAAATGTAGTCAAAAAATATATATTTATTGGTTCACCAAAATGCTTAGGGAATGGCCATAGCCAAGTCCAGGCGCTGCCCCAGGACTTTCTGAATCCTGTCATTTTCCTCCATCTTTTGGCAGTTTTTTGCTTTGACTTCATCTCAGACAAACTTTCTCTGCTAAAAGCAAAAAAGTCCACCAGCGTGGCTCAGCCTCTATTCTACCAGCTTAGAAAACTCAGCAAAAACACCACCTCTTCCCCAAAACCATCCTAACAGAAATTCCAAAGCTGACTTTCATGTGCCTAATTTGTGCCTAATTCCCATCCCTGACCCAATCATTATAGTTTACTGTATAGCCCTGGGTAGTTTTTATCCATCTCTGGATCCTAAGGGTGGGGTCAACCATCTTGAATCACAGGGACTAGGAATAGAAGAGAGAAATTGAGCTGCCGTTAACGCTAGAAGAGGAAAGTGATACTGGACAGTCAAAAATAATAAAATGTCCACTCTATCTGTCCCCAAAGCTATTTAGTGGGAGAGGACTGTCTTTCAGCCATGAGTTCACTAACAGCTGAGTTTCCTTAGTCCAAATATCCAGTGTTAAAGTCTAATCCCTCTCCACATTGCCTCTGTTCTGCCACAGATACCTGTTTCCCAAGTTCACACTGTGCTGGACTGAGTTTGTAGACATGAAGGTTCACGTGCCCTGTGAAACCATCGAATACATTGAAGCCAACTATGGTAAGACCTGGAAGATTCCTGTGAAGACATGGGACTGGAAGCGCTCTCCTCCCAATGTGCAGCCCAATGGAATCTGGCCTATTTCTGAGTGGGATGAGGTTATCCAGTTATACTGAGACAGTAGGTTGAAACAGTAGGATCCCCCTCCCGAAAAACAAGCGGATTACTATTTAAAAAGATGTATGTCTGAAGCCAAAGAAAAATAGCAAGTTAAAAGACACAGAAAGAGTCCTAACTCCTGAGCCGTATCTGACTTAATTCTCTCATTTTACATTCATTAAGGAGTCTCCATGTGCCAGATACATTGCTAGGTTACAGGGGGGAGCAGAGATGAGTGAGACAGAGGCCTGCTTCTTTTTCTCCCTCCCTTTGGTAAGCACCCCAATTTTCTTTTGAGAGAAACACTCTCACCCTTTGAAGAGCTCATATAGAATATGATGTGCTCTGTGAGCACTTTCAAAATGTTGCTGCATGTTGGACTGGAAGATGGGCTTACGAAGTGAAGTGAAGCAAGGCTATACTAGTTAAAAAGAATAACCGTTCCGGTCTCAGCATTTAAGCCTGTATGGTAGTGCTACTTTTAAGGTTGTGGAGTTAATAATCAAGTGATCAGACCTTAGGCAGCATCAAGAAACAATGCTAGCAGATTCATTTTATAAGCAATCTGATATGGAATTGATTTAGAGCACAGGGCATCACCCTATAAGAGAATGAGAAGCTTATTTCTGGCCTTGTCAAAGATACCTGAATTTCCATATACTTTTCTATTTTTATATTTGAAGTAAAGAGAAAGCTTATATTTGTGCAATGCTTAAATTTCCAGCCATTGTGAGACTCTTTTCATTGACTTCTGATAGTACTTGTTGACAAATCATTCAAGTGAAACCTCGCTACTAGACATGATTTTGAAAAGGTTGTCATTTCACAAAACTTCTTTATTTCATTCTCAACCATCTGTTAAGTAAAAATGTTAGCTGTTCATGGACATTTAATATTTTTTATTTATAATCCTTTCACTCCCGATTTTAACATTAACACTAACATATTAATAGAAATACCTCTAATTCTCCTAAATGTACTCTTCAGTGTATTCATTTATTAATTAAAAAGCTCCACAGCTTTCATTTATGGCCTATAAACCACTTTAAATGGTATGTAAGCCTGCCTCTTCCCTCTCCTCTTTTCTTACTATGGTGGGTGTTCAAACTGAAGATAAATGGCAAACCTGGCAAATGTTCCCCACCCAAGACCATAGTGTTAGTAAAGTTTGTACCCATTCTAGTTGTTTTATCGGTTGAATATCATTGTGGCAAGAACTCAGACTTGTGTACTATATCAAGTACAACACTCTGAAACCCTTCAATTTCCTTTTTTCCTACAAGATACATCCCTGAGTGGGCTGGGATGGCTCTGTCTCCTTCATCTCTTTGTGGGTCACTTTATATATTCTAAATGAGAAGTAAAGGGATATGTAGGCACAATAAGCACTGCTATCTGTTTTTCTCTTTCTTTTTTCTTTTTTTTCTTTTTCTTTTTT